>NW_023644437.1:0-8668 GCF_015228065.2 Penaeus monodon | reverse complement strand
AAAGAGCGTTTGGAGATGTCGGTGCCTATGCAGAAGGACCAAGCTGCGTGTCTTCAAGGCCTTGATACTGCCAGTTTTGCTCTATGGAAGCGAAACCTGGACGCTATCTAGTGTCTTGGAGTCTCTTCTTGATGCCTTTTGTAACAAGTCCCTTCGCCGGATCATGGGGTACAGTTGGCAGGACCATGTGTCCAACGGCGGTTAAAACACCGTGAGACTGGCATGGGACCTGTTACTTGCATAATCCGGGATCGCCAACTCAGGCTATATGGCCACCTAGCTCGCTTTCCTATGGACGACCCTGCCCATCAGGTTGTTTCCCTGCGAGACAACCCTGGGTGGAGGAGACCGGGTGCGACACAGACTTCGTTACTCTGAACATCGGGCACTACGTTCACAGAATTTGAATGGGCAGCAGTAGGGGTGGGCAACGCAAACGAGGTAACATTACGCCCCTGCTCCCTGGCAAGACGTTCGCTATTTTTAGTGGGTCTCATGATCTTTAAATCAACTAAAAGAGTTAATTAAAACTCGGGCAGTACAAATTCTAGGAATATAAAATACCTTACTATCGTTAAAAACGAAAAATTACAGTAAAATTCCCAGAAAGGATTTACAAAACGTTAAAACAGTACAAGAACGCATTAAGAACACTGGTAAAATGAATGATAAAACACAAAACACGATCAAAAGAATCTTAAAGTAAAAGAACCGAGAGTTAACAAAACGTTAAAACGGCACAAAACGCACTGAATAAGAATACTAAAATTGAACGATAAAAACGTAGAACAAAACACGAACAAACTAAATGGATTAAAAAAAAAGAACGTTAAACAGCACAAAGGGCACCTAAGAATACTCGTAAAATGAACTATATTAAAACGCATAACAAAACGACAAAGAAACTTATGTAAAAGAACACTAAATTAGAAATAAAACGGCAGTAAGAAAATAAAATCGAGCAAAAATAAAAATGCGAATCAATAAAAACAGGCTGAATGGGAAGACGAGGCAAACGACCTTGACTACTACAACTACGCTCAAGGACGAAACACGGTAACGACGCTCGTTAGGCAAATTTTGGGTCGCCGGGGAAAAACACTACGAAAAAGATTCTTAAAGGAATAAAACTGGCCTTCACAAGGTTTTTCCCCACCAAACCCCCCCCGCAGGTCTTTAAAAAGCAAAAAAGGGAAATTTTTTTTTAAGGGGGAAAAACCAAGGAGGTGGGCGGTCCCCTTGAAGGAGGTGGGTCGGGGTTTTTTTTCTTTTGTTTTTAATTTGAAAAAAAAAATTCAAAGAGCCCCCTCTTTGTTAAAAAAAAAAGGAAAAAAAAAACAACAAAAATGTTTTTTAATTTAATGGGGAAAAAATCACAAAAAGAAAAATTCATAAAAATTTTGGAAAAAACCAACATTTTTTAAATGATGTCCTCCGTATTCAACTGTCACTAAAAGTGGTAGGCCCTTCTCCATTCTTTTAAAGCGGGGCCCCCTTTTTGGATTTCCAGATTTGGCTTCAAAAAACTCCCTAAAGCAAATTCTTGGGATAAAAAGGGTCCTTTCCCTTTCAGCGGGTCCCCTTTTTTCACAGCCCCCCCCCCGACGCCCCTTAAAGGCGGCAAAAACCCAGGGGGTTTAAAAGGGGGGAAATTTTTATCTCCCTTCCCTTTGGGGGCCAAGAAGGTTTTCCCCTGCTGCTTCCATGTAGCTTGGGTCCCCAAAGAACCCCCTTTTTCCTTTTCCGGGGGGTTTTTCCTTAAAATCGTCAAGAACTGTTTGGGGCCCCGGAAAATTTTCTCCCCAAAATTCCCGCCCCAAAATTTGAAACCCCCTTAGGATGGCACTGGAGGAGGGGGTTTATTTTTTTCCCGGGCGGTGGGAAAAGGGAAAAGGCTTTTCCAAAAAATCCTTGCCCCTCCTAAGAAAGTTCCGAAGTTTTTCCTCCCCCTTTCCCAAAAAAGGCCCGACCCTCCCCCATAAACCCGACTTGTTCCCTTTTTAATTACCCCTTAATTTAAATTCTAAATTATTTTTTTTAATAATATTACCTTATTTAGGTTTTGAAGTTTTAAAGAGAATTTATTGCTGGTTTTAATGTCAAATTCCTCAAAAATTTAATTTTTAAAAATTTAATAAATTAAAATAATGGGGGGACATTTTTTAAATCCCCCAAACCAAACACCACCCACAAAACACACCCAAAACCCTGGTTTGGGATACCCTGTAAAAATTTGGGGGTTTAATTTTAAATTAGATGTGTAAATTTATATCATTTTATAAAAATATATAATATATTATATAATTTTAAAATTATTTTTAAAATATTAATATAATAAAAATAGAAAATAGATATATTAATATAGTTTTTTTTGTTTTTTTTTAATTTAATTTTGTTTTTTTATATATATATATATATATATATTATTATATTCAAAAAATAAACAAAAAAAACCAAAAAAATGTTGTGGGTGTGGGGTGTAATTGTTTTTTTTTTTATTATTTTAATTTGTGTATTTTTTATATTATATGATTTTATATATATATTAATATATATATATTTTATGTTTGTTGTTTTTCTTTTTTTTTCTTTTTTTATTTTTTTGGTGTGTGTGTGTGTGTGTGTTGGTGTGGTGTGTGGTTTGTTTTGTTATGTGTGTGGTGTGTGTTTTTCTTTAAAATTTTATATATTTTTAACATATATAATATATATATAAAAATATAAAAATTCTATTTTTTTTATATTTTTGTTTTTTGTTGTTTTTTTTTTTATTATTTTTTGGTTTATTTTTTTTTTATACTATTATATATAAAATTTATATATATATAAAATTTATATTTTTTTTTTTTGGTTTTTTTTTTTGTGTGTGTGGGGTGTGTGTGGGTGTGTGTGGGTTGTGGGGTTTTTTGTGTTGTGTGTATGTGTTTTTTTTTTTCTTTAAAATTATATTTTTATTATATATAATATATATATATATATATATTTATAAATATAATATAGATTATATTTTTTTTTTTGTTGTTTTTTTTTTTTTTTTTTTTAAATTTTTTTTTTCTAAAATATTATTATATAAAAAATTATTAAATATTATATTTATATTATATATATATATATATATATATATTTTAATGTGGGTGTGTTTTGGGGTGGGTTGTGTGTGTGGTGTGTGGTGTTTTGTGTTTTTTTAATTATTATAAATATTTATTATAAAAATTTAAATGATATATATATTTTATATATATTATAATATAAAATTTTTAAATGGTTTTTTTTTTTGTTTTTTTTTTTTTTTATATAATATAAAATATAATATATATATATAAAAATTATTAATATAAATATATATATAATTTTTTTTTTTTTGTGGGCCCCCCCCCCCCTTTTTTTTTAAATTTTTTTTTTATATATATATATATATATATATAATATATATATATATATATATAAAATTTTTTTTTTTTTTCCCCAACAAAATAAAAAATAATTATATAATTAATATATTATATAATATGTTTTTTTTGTAATATATAAATTAATATATAATTATATTATATTAATAATAAATATATTTATAATATATATATATAATATAAAATAAAAAAAAAAAATAACAAAATACTTTTTAATATAATATATATATATATATATTATATATATATATATTATATATATTATAAAATTTTAAAGAAAAATTGTACAAAAAAATATATATTATATAATATATTATATTAATATTATATATAAAATATATATATATATAATAAAAAATTTTAAATTTTAATAATAATAATAATAAAAATAAAATATAATAATATAACCACACAAAAACCCCAAAACACACCACAAATTTTTTTTGTTTTTAAATATATATATATATTAAATATATATAATATATATATATATAATATAATAATATAAAATTTAAATAAAGATAATAATATAATATTAAAAACCCACACCCCCACAAACAAAAAACCCCCAAAAAAAAAAAGTGTGTTTGGTTTGTGTGTGTGTATGAAATATAATATATATAATATAATATAAAAATTAAATTAATATATATATATATTTTAACTTTTTTAATTATATATATATATATATATATATATTTTAATATATAAAACCCAACCCACCACACAAACACAAAATTTTTTTTTTGGTGTGGTGTTTTTTTTTGTTGTGTTATTTTTAAAAATTATATTATTATTATTTTATTTTAAAAAAAATATTATTTTATATTATATATATATATATATTATATATATTATATATATATATTATAAAACAAAAAAAAGTTTGGTGTGTTGTTTGGTTTTTTTGTGTGTGTTTATATTATTATACACTATTTTATTATTATTATTATTATTATCCCTATTATAATATATATAATATTATATATATAATATATATAATATATTATATTTTACTTATTTTTATTTTTTAAAATTTTTTTTTTTTTTTTAAATATCTATATTCCATATATAAAATATTATATCTTATTATAATTTTTTTATTATATTTTATATAATATATAATACCAAAAAAATTTTATTTTTTTTTTTTTTTATCTTTAATTTTAAATATTATATATAATAATATTTTATATATTATTTAAAAAAAAATAAAAAAAACACCACACCACACAAAATTATATTTTAAATATATATATATAATTATATATAATTATTAATACCCAACCAAAAATCACAACCACAACAACCAAACCACACCCAGCACACAATATATATATATTATAAAAAATTTTATATATTATATTTAAAATTTATTTTTTTATTATATTTTTATTTTTTTTTTTTTTGTTGTTTTTTGTGTATATATAAATAAATTATTATATATATATATATTATATATATAATATTATGGAAAGAAAGGTGGTTTTGTGGGGGTTTTTTTGGGGCACAAAAAAAAAAAATGAAAAAAAAAAATTTTAAAGAAAATAATATATTATATTTAATTTAATATAAAACACACACACACGCCCACACACACACCACCACACAACCACCACACCCACATATAATATATAAAATTATTATATTCTTAATATATAAAATTATTTTTATTTATATATAAAAAATTATATTTTACAAAAACCACCACACACACACATATGCACAACACACACACACACACACAAAAACACACACACACACACCAAAACCACCACACACATATATATATATCATATATATATATATATATATATATTTACATATATATATTATTATAATATATATTATATATAATATTATACAGAAATACACATACACAACCCCCACACACACACACCCCCGCGCGCACACACACACACCACACTTAATTATATTATAATATATTATATTATATTATTTTATATATATACTACATATATATATCCATATAATATTATTATATATATTATATATTTAATATTATATATTATAATTATTAATTTATTATACATACCTTATATATACAAAATATTTATAAAATAATTATTTTATATTTTATATATATATATATAAATAACTATAAATATATATTAAAAAGAAACACACACAAAAACCCCAAATCACACACACCCAAACACCAACACACACACACCCCACCCACACCCACCCACCACTACCACACACACACACCACACACACATATATAATATATAGATTTTATATTTTGTATTATTATATATAATATTATATATAATATATATATTATAAAATTTAGTCCCAAACACACACACCACACATACTAAACAGCACACCACACACACCACACACAACACACACCCCCAAAATTTTTATATATATATATAATATATATAATTTATATATATATATGATATCATATATACATAAAACATACACAATATATATTATATTTTTATATATATATATAAAACATATATATAATATTATAAACATACATAATATATATATATATATATATATATATATATATTTATATAAAAATTACTATAGCACACACCCACAGACGGGTGTGTGTGTGTGTGTGTGTGTGTGGTTTTGTATGTATGCATATATTTATTATTTATATATATTAATATATAATATATAAAAAAATTTAAAAAAAAATATATAAAATATTTACTTATTATTCTATATATTAATATCTATCTTCTATCTTTCTATCTTATATATATAGTTTATATATATATATATATATTATATATATATATATATATATATATAAAAGTTATATACACTTTGGTACAGCGATAGGGTTAATTTTGGCCAAGGAGATCGACCACATTCTTGTCAGCAGCGATGGGGGATCCTTCAGAACTGCGGGGTTTTACCGGATGCTGATTTCTGTGGCACCGCCCAAAGGGCTGCTTGTGGCTACCCTGCGGGTCCACTTTAAAACCCCCCCGTCCTCCGTGGCCATCCTAAAAGGTGTTTCACTTGGACGATATGGGAGGAGGGTGTGGCCCCCTGGGTTCGCCAGGCAGTCTCTGACCGTTCAAGAAACCCAACCTGACGGCCCATTGCTCTGTGGGAGTCCTTCAATCGCGAACATCGGCAGCTCAGGATCCCCCTTTGGGGTATGCCCAAGGAGAAAAAAAAAGGAGAATACCATCTCCCTGGGGACTTAAGGGGGCCCCTGAAGCGGTCGCAAGGCTCGGGTGAATGGGAATCAAATCTTGCGTCGTTCCATGGTGCTGGGCTCGGACCTGCTGGAAGGGACAAGGAAAAATCTATCAGGAATCTTGCTTTTTGGGTCGAAGGCCATTTTTTTGGTAAAAAGACCTTTCCCCCGCCTACCAAGCCCTGAAAAACTGAACCCAGACTCCTACGATACGCAGTCCGATCAGCGGAGGACGGATCTCTAGATCATGTGGGGTTTTGTGAATGTTTGGCTGAGTATTTTGAACAGTTGTACCAGGTTTGGACCCTCCAACATTAGCTTGGATGCAAACGATGTTGTGTGAACCATCTTCCCGGAAAAAAAAAACGGGGCTATCTTTGGGGGATCCCCAACTATTCAGGCAGAGCGGAACCCCGGGACTGCTCTCGTGGGCCCCCGGGGCCCCCGCCCGACCTCAAAACTTACTGGGGCCCCCCTTTTAACCCCCCTTGTTTGCTTGCCCCTTGAAGACGCTGTCGGGGGGGGGGCTGTAAGAAACGGGGGCTCTCGCTCGAAAAGGCCCCCCAAACACTGTACTCCCTCCTCACCCGACATTTGCTTTAGCAGTGGACTTCCTTTCCGTAACAGAGTTTCCCGGACGGAAGACTCCCGAATAGGGGGCCTCCTGCTGTAAAACAATTGGGAAAAGGCCGTACTCGAGCCCTTTTTTATTTTTGTATCCAGTGGTGAAAGGACGGTACGAGAATCTTGTAAGATAAATATATGATGCATTTGTAACACAAGCCTGTTATGAATTTTCCCTTTTGTGATTTTTGCTCAGCCATTAATTAAATATTCATTGTATGTCCTGTTTTTTACCGGGGGGTTTCTTTTAACAAAGAGTTGTGCCCCGGCCCCTTTTATTTTTTATATACAAACTGAAAAATTCAAAGCAAGATTTATCCCCCACCCCCCCGGCCTTCGGAGGGTGCTTACCCTCGGCCCCTCCGTTGGTATTTTAACTAAAAAACATTAAGAATAACTAAATTAGTTTACTTGCTTAATTAAACAAAAATCATTTCAGCGGTGACTTTTGTGGCGCTTATGGTGGGATAAACCTTGTAATAATTGCCCGTGTTTTTTTTCCGTTAATGAATCTTTCTGTCGTGTTTAACCGCGCGACCCCTATTTGCCTAACGGCGTCGTTACCGTGTTCGTCCTTTAGCGTAGTTTTAGTAGTCAAGGCGTTTGCCTCGTCTTCCATTCAGCCTGTTTTTATTGATTCGCTTTTTATTTTTTTTCGATTTTATTTTCTTACTGCCGTTTTATTTCTAATTTAGTGTTCTTTTACATATTTCTTTGTCGTTTTGTTATGCGTTTTAATATAGTTCATTTTTTCGATATTCTTAGTGCCCTTTGTGCTTTTTAACGTTCTTTTTTTTTTTAAACCTTTATTTGTTCGTGTTTTGTTTTTAGGGGGGGGGGTTTTTTTCGTTCAATTTTAGTATTCTTATTCATGCGTTTTGTGCCGTTTTAAACGTTTTGTTAAATCTCGGTTCTTTTACTTTAAAATTCTTTTGATCGTTTTTGTGTTTTAAACATTCAATTTTTCCCGTGTTCTTAATGCTTTCTTTTTACGTTTTAACGTTTTTTAAAAACCTTTCTGGGAATTTTACTGTTAAATTTTTTTGTTTTTTTCCCATATAAGGTATTTTATATTCCTAGAATTTTTGTACTCCGATTTTTTAATTAACTCTTTATTGATTTAAGATCATGAGACCCCTAAAAATGCGAACGTCTTCCAGGGGGCAGGGGCTAATGTTAAATCGTTTTTGTTTCCCACCCCTACGCTGCCCATTCAAATTTTTGTGAACTAGTGCCCCATTTTCAGAGTAAAGAAGTCTGTGTCGCACCCGGTCCCCCCTCCACCCAGGGGTTTCTCGCGGGGAAAAAACCTATGGGCAGGGTCGTCCCTAGGAAAGCAGCTAGGTGGGCCCTATACCTGAGTTGGCGATCCCGGGTTATGCAAATAACAGGGCCCATGCCAGTCTCACGGTGTACCGCCGTTGACACATGGGTC
>NW_023644436.1:5000-8669 GCF_015228065.2 Penaeus monodon | reverse complement strand
TTAATACCATTAATAAAAACAAAAAAAAAAAAATTGAAAAAAGGAATTTTAAATTTTTTTTTGGGAAACATTTGGGCCAAAAAAAAAAGGGAATAAAATTCTTTTTTTTTGTTCTATTTTGAAAAACGGGAAAATTTCATGTATAATTCCTTTTTCATGACCCTGCGCTTATTACATGCATAATGAGACGCACGCCAGGATATGACGCAGTTTTTGGTCATGGGGAAACCCATGTAAAACAGAAAGAAAAATTATATGGATTTTTGTGGAGAAAAGGGGGGGGGGGAGGCCGGAGAGGGGGGGGGGGGTTTTAGGCGAGAGAGAGAAAAAAAACGGGATATAGGAGAAGAATAGATGTAGATATAAAACAAAGAAATACATAGATATAGGATTGCTTGACTATAAAAATGTTAAAAAAGACGAGAGACAAAACGACGACGGAAAAACCAAGGTAAAAGACAGAACAAAAAAGAAAAAAAAGGAAAAAAGAAAAAAAGGACAGAGAAAAAAAGTAAACGGGCCCCCAAAACGCAAGAAACCGCCGGGGCTTGCAACAGCAAACAAGCAAGGCCACAATAGGGGGGCGAGACCCGAAATTTCCTGCGGGCAAAAAAACCCTCGATTATCCCCAATCGACGCGGCTGTGGGGGTTTTTATGGAAGGTAACAACCGGTCGGGGCTTTAAAGGGAAAATCGTTTGCGTTTACTCGTTTCCGGGAAACCGGGATAAGGGGGTAAATATTCAATTTAAAAAAATTTGGGCCCGTGGATGGGGGAAAGGTGTAGTAACCGCTTGAAGAGCTGGGGGCCATTCTTTGCTAAGATTTTACCCCCGCTGTTGGTGTCATCGTGCCCCTACTCGCCCCCAGATCGTTTTATTTAAAGTAAGTTTATCTTATATTAAGCTCTAAAGGGAGATGCGTTTTTCTTCCCCGATACATTTTGTGGTGCGTAGTTGTCGAAAGTTGTTTGTGGCGTTTTTCTAATTCATACGTTGTTTTTTTTTTTATCATTTCCCTTTTCACCACGTCGAAAACTTTCAAACTATATTAAAAAAAAAAATGAAATTTAAAGAAAAAATTTTCAGAATGGGGAAAATTTAAAAAGCGGGGCCTTTGAAAAAAAAAAAAAAATATAAAGAAAATGTATCAGATTCCCCGATTTGTAACCGTTTCCTAAAAATTTTTCGTCATTGTTTTCATCGTAAACTGCCTGTGAAATTTTTCACCTTTCTTTCTGTAAAATTGAACATAGATAATTTTTTATCCTGGAAATTTATTTGAAGTATCAGAATAGATAGATGGATGGATAGACAGAGAAATAGATTAAATAGATAAAAAATGAGAGAAGAAAGAGAAGAGAAAAAAGAGAAGAGGAGAAGATATTCATAGTAGTAGACAAAAAGAAAAGAGAGAGAAGAGGAAGAGAGAGTTTGTTTACAGGTGTAACATGTAGAAGAGATCTGGGATGGATAGATAGAAAAACGATAAATAATAGAAAGAAGACAATGATGGAAACAGAAAGGGGTGGGTGGCAACTTTAACGCAGACGAAGGAGAGAGGAAAAAAAAAAGAAAAAAATGGAAAAAAAAAATAAAGATGGAATATGAATAGGAAAAAGAAATAAAGAGAATAGGAATTAGAAAAAAAAATAAAAAAGGGAAATAAAGATGGAATAAGAAATGGAAAGGAATAAAAAAAATAAAAAAAAAGAAAAGGGAAATAAATATAAGAAAAGAATAGGGGGAAAAGAAGTAAAATAGGAAGAATAAAATAGGAAGAATAAGAATGGGAAAAAATAAGAATGGGAAAAAAAATAAAATAGGAAAAAAAGAATAGAAAAAAAAATGGGGAAATAAAATAGGAAGAAGAAAAAGAATGGGAAGAAGAAAAAAAAGAAAATAAAATTGGAAGAAGAAATAAAAAAAAAAAGAAAAAAAAAAAAAATGAAACAGGAATAAAAAAAAGAACAGCATAGGAACAAAAATAAAAAAAGAACCCGCCCTGGGTCCTTAATGTTAAACCCGGAGTATGCCTCCTTTACACGAACCGGTTTTATCTGGGGAAAGGGAAAGCAAGGTTCTGCCCCGACAATTTTATGTAGAAAATCCATATTTCTTTTTATTTTTTTGTTTTCATTTTTATTTTTATCATCATGATGTTATTTATTATTTTTTAAGGTGATAAAAATGGTGTTGATTAAGAGCAGTTGTTTGTAAAAAAACTATGATTTGAAAAAATTAGTTTCGGTTTTATGTACAATTCACTTTTTGGGATAGAGAAAAATATTAAGGCCGAATTTACTATCGTATATCGTAATTACTGTAATTTTATATCCCTTTAAAATTAAAAAATATATAAATTTTTTAAAATACCGAAAAACTCATAAAAATGGAAAAAAGAGAAAATTTAGAGAAAAATTTCTCTTCCTCTCTCTCTTCCTCTACCATCATCGCCCATCCTCCGTCCGCCCATCCTTTGCAGCATCAGCGATGCAAACATATCCCTTAGACACAAAAACACAAAACCAATTAACGACAGACGGGAAAAAAAAGACGAAAGACCCCTTATTCGATGGTCCCACTCGCCCCACTCCCATGCCCCACCTCTCGCTTGCCCTCTTACTCGCTCTACCTCCCCCTCCCCCCACTCTCTCTCCTTGTTTCCGCTTTTTCCTCCCTTCCCCCTCCCCCTCTCTCTCTCTCCTCCGTTCCATCTCCCCCTTTCCCTTTCCCCCCTCCTCCCCTCCCCCCTTTCCCACTCTTCCTTTTCCCTCCCCCCTTCCCCCCCCAAAACCTCTCCCCCCCCTTCCCCTTTCCCTCCCTCCTCCCCCCCACTCTCCTCCCATCTCCCCCCCCCCCACCCCACTCTCCCCCTCCCCCCCCCTTCCCCCCCCCCTTTCCCCCCCCCACCCCACTCCTCCCCTCCCCCCCCCCCAACCATAAAGGCAGAAAACCCCCTCCCCCTCTCCAGTCCAGTTTGCATTCCGTAATGTCTTTGTTTGCATTGCAAGCCCCGGAGAGTTGATTACCCCATGATTGGGGAAAACTGCTTTGTTTGTTTTTTTCCGCGTGATTCGGAAATCCAAAAAAATGTCGGGTCTTTTTTTTTCCTTCTCTGGTTTTTCCCTTTTGTTCTTTTGGGTCTCCTTTTGATTTTCTTTATCTACTTATTTTTAGGTGATCGTTTGGGGGGTTTTTTTTTTTTTAAAAATTATAAAAATTTTTTTATTTTATATTAATATAATTTTTAAGATATATATATATATATATAAATTTTTTTAAAAAATTTTTTATTGTTTTTTTTAAAAAAATTGGGTTTTAAAAATTTTTATAAATTATATATTATATAATATAAAAATATATATATATTTTTTATATTTATATTTATAATTTAAAAATTTTTTATTTTATTTTATATATTATAAAATTTAAAAAAAATGTATATTATATTATATTATAAATTTTTTATATTTTTATTAAATTAAAATTTTTTAATTTTATTGTAAGTAATATGTAATTTTTAATTTTGTATTGTTAAATTTTTTGTATAAATTTTTTTTGTTAATTTTTTATAATTTTTATGTTTTGTATATAGTTTATATGTATAAAGATATATGTATATTGTTATATTTTATGTATTTAAAAAGTAAATGTAAAATTTTTTTGTT
>NW_023644435.1:0-8670 GCF_015228065.2 Penaeus monodon | reverse complement strand
AAAGAAATTCTTTTTGTAAGGTACCGGGGAAAGGGGTGCTATGTCTGTCATTTAAAAACATATCATGTGACAAGTTTAAAATTAATTTTTTTCATGAATCTCTTTTTTTAAATCTTTTTATATAATTAGTCATATTCATTGTTTAACCCTATTTTCTTTATTTATAAAACTTTTATTTATTTATCATCTTTTTATCAATTTATAGGATTTATTAAATATTTTCTAACACAGAAAAAGACAGCCGGTACGGTGGATACAGTGTCGGCAAAGCACCACAGGGGGGAGGGCGAAAAAGGCTTTAAACACCAATTAACTCGAAACACGTTCCTGAAGCCGACACTTTGAAGCAAAAAGTGATTTTCAACATGCTCGAATCGGTCGATCGTCTGAGCTTCGTGGTTTGTGAAAATGGGGGTGGTGACTGGTATAAGGGAGATAAGTTTTGTGATTGTTTTGGTTAGGAGGGTAGATACAGTAATAATAGTATTGGCACGGGAAATAGTATAGTAGTAGTAGTAGTGTAATGTCCAGATAAATAAAAAAAAGCTAAATGTAAGGTGTGATAATAGAAGTAGTAGTAGAATAAAGTATCAGTATTAATTTTTTAATTTTTAAATGTAAAAATAAATCTCATTTTTTTCCTCATCAAAGGGGGTTGTGTGCGGAGGGGTGACTATGAGCATTTCCCTGTCCCCACCCTGCTTAGTCTCGGTTACAAGCTTTTCGATCTTCGTGTTCGGGCATTTGGGACCCGAGTTGTGGGGGAGCTTTTATGGAAGACCTGAAAGCTCTCGACTCACTGTGGGCGAGGAGCTTTGATTCAAAGGGGGAGGGGAGGGGAGAAAAAGGGAAAAAGGGGGAAGGTGAGGAGAAGTAAAGGAAAAACGGAAAAAGTTGTGAAAAGAAACTAAAAGTGTTTTAAGTTTTTCACTCTTCTCATCCTTTTTTAATGTGATATTTCGTGAAATATAATTATTTTTTTAAAGATAAAGGGTGTTGATATTTCAGTCAAGGGATTTTTTAAGTACTTTTTTTAATAGAATATATATATTTTGTATTTTTTTATGACAAATTCGCATTTATCACATTTATTTAAAAATTTTACTAAATTTTTTGCAAAGCTCATAAAATATTTTTGGACGTTTCAGAATTTGTAATAAAAATATTTTTAATAAAAAAAAAAAAAATGTTTTTTTCAACCAAATTTAAAAATACTTTTTAATACTTAAACTCAATTGTATTGAATTTATTATTATAGCTGCAAAAACTTAAAAAAAGTTGGGTTTATAGAAGATTACATAAAGTGTGTGGTGTGTGTGTGTGTGTGTGTGGTGTGGTGTGTGTGTGTGTGTGGTGTGTGTGGGTTGTGTGTGTGTGTGTGTGTGTGGTGTTTTCGCGTGCTTGAACGTACATATTTTATGTATTAGTTATTTTTTATATATGCTGCAAAAACTTTAAAAAAGGATTTATAGAAAATTTTCATAAATGTGGTGTGTAGTGGGGGTTGTTTGGGACGCGTGTTGAAGACAATCCCCCCCCTTCCTTGCCCGTTGTTGGTGGGGGGGTTAGGAGGGGGAGACGGGACCCCGATGGGGAAAATCCCCAACCTTGGGACTCACCCTCTGTCAACTAAATTTTTCATGGGCTTTTTTTTTCCTTCCACCTTCGTTTCTGTCCCCTTTTTACCAAAAACCCTTCTACTATCCACCCCCTAAAGGGGTTAGAGCCGTGCTGAAAAGGGTGAAAGGCGGACTTTGTGCCAGTTCCGGCGCCGAGGGAGCCATGGGCAAAAGGTTTCCCCCATTTAGTTATCTAGCCCTTTCCCCCCAAGGGGACCCTGAGGGTGGATTTTTTTTACCCCCAACATAATCCAGGCTTACCAGGGGCCAGAAATTTAAAACTTTCCCCCCTATTGGGGGCAATAAAGGCTTGCCCCTTTATCAAATAGCCCCAAAAGATGTAAACCCCCCCGTTTCCCCTGACCCCAGGCTCTCCTTTGCCCACGGTCCAAAACACTGCAAAAAAACTACCCCCTCACAATACCTACTATTTTACAGAAAGCCAAAAACCCAACCCTTAAGGAAAAATTTCATTTTCCCCAAGCAATCTAAACTTCAACACCTCAATCCCCCACAAACCCCAACAAAAACCCCCCCCATCCCCCCTTATTAAAAAACCTTCCCAGCCTTATTCCCCACCTCCCCATAAAACTACCCCCCCAAACCCACAAACCCCAAAATCTTCGTCACGCCCCCCCCCCTTCACCCCCCCCTATCTCTACAAAAAATTTTGAATACCCTTTTCCCCCAGCGAAAGCCAAATGGGACCGATTTTTCGTACCCTCCCCCCACAGCTCCTACTCTGACAACACCCTTCTCTTCCAAAAATGTCCCCAAAAAACAATGGGAAAAAGTCCCTTTCCGTAGCCGACCCGACCGCTCCCGTCTTTGCACAGAAAACACCCAAAAAACCAAGCAAAGCATTAACAAAACAAAAACAACCTATATGGTAACCCCGTCCTTGCAAACCCCATCCAACCCTCAATACTTGCACCGGAACATTTTAAATCTCCCCAGCAAATTCCCCCAATCTAGAAAAAGATTGGTCGGGTTTGGGGGGAGAAAAAAATTACTTGCCTGTCTCACGGGGACTATGAGGCAACACCCAGTGAAATGCTACCCTTTTCCCCCCAGAGGTCATCGAAAAAAAACCTACTAACATACCCAAAAAATTACCTTCCGTAGACTGACCTTCCCTTAACGTTACTGGGAGGAGAATCCCTCCCTTTCGTCCTTTCCCAAACCCTCCTCCACGTCAGTGCCAAAAACTTTTGGGGCGTCTGGGGACACCCACCCAAAACATTCCCTTTTCCACAGCCAGATGCCCCACTATGTGCCCAACCTGGCCATACCCGATCAAACCCTCCCCTGCAAAAATAAAGCACATGTGCCAACTGTGGGGGCCCCCCATAATGTTTTTTATGGGGGGCGTCCCACCTAAAAATTTTGGGATTCTGAGGTGGAAAACTCTCAGTTCAAACTTGGCCCTACACTACGTAAGCCAGAAAAGAAGCACTCGACGGGGTTTTTTCTCTCTTACTCCTTACCCCAGTAATATGCTCACTCTCCCCAATTCCCTAAACCCCCCCCCCCTACATTAACCCCCTCTTTACCCCCTACACCCCCCAAAGTCAAAACTCTTTACCATCCTAAACCCAGAACCCCAAATCTCTACTACAATACTTAAACCCCACCATTTAAAACCCCCAAACCCCCTTTTCCCCTCTCCCTCCCGCCAAAACCCCCGAAAACAGACAGAAAAAAAACGTTCCACCCCCTTTTCCCCCATTTTCCCCCTTTCCCCCTTTGGGTTCTATGCTTGAGAAAACCATCCTCTCTTCCCCCCCTCAAAAAAAATCCTTTTTTCCCCCAAAAAACCCCCCCAAACCCCAACCCCTCAGAAAAAAACCCCCTTTAAAAAATATTAAAATTTACCTCAAAAAACGAAAACCAACCCCCAAATAAAAACTCCTGCTCCTTCCACAAACCAAGAAACTGCTGATATCCACCCTCCTCCAACGAACCCCCCCCTACACCCAACCCCTACCCCCTAAAAACACACCCATCCCCCCCCGCCCCAACCCCGCCCACATTAACCCTCCCCCACCATCCCCTCTACCCCCTTCCACTCCCTCCTGGATACACACGTGAACCCTTATGTCACAAGTACCCCCCTTCCCTTTCAGACCCTCCATCCCAAAATCCCCCCTCCTAGTAAAACACCAACTCCCACACCTTTTCCCATTCAGACCTTTTTCCAACCCTTCCCCCAAACCCTCTAGCTTCCCCCCCTCAAAATTTTCCAAACCCGTATTCCCAATCTATACCCAATAAAGTAAAAACTACCCTTTCTTTGGGAAATATTCGCGGGGGGGGGGGCTCCCACAGCCCTGCCCTTCGCCCTATCCTTTCCTCTTAAAATCCATCTATTGTATGCCTTCAAACCCTTTTTCTTACCATCCCCCAAATTTCCAACCCCCAAATTACTTTTTTGTCTTTTCCCCCACTTTCCCTTTATTTTCCACCCAATTTTTTTTTATAAACAGAAAAAAACCTTATGTCCCCACCCCCCTTTTTAAAACCCCAATGCCCCCTTGCACAGTTATCCGTATTTTCCCTTTCCTTTGGGATCACGTGATTTCATTTCTTCCCCTTCCCACCCTTTTGACTTTTTTGTTTTTGGAAAATCTAATTTTCCCCAAAATTTTCAACCCCCCTTTTCCTCATATTTTGGTGATTTAAAACTGCCGCCACCCCTTTTGGGGGTTTTATTCTATAAACAAACTCCCGGGGGCCCGATCTCTAGAGCGTTTTTCTCTCCACAGCGGGCCCCTTACTTTTCCCTAAATTCAGATCCCCCCCACACATTTTTGATACACGCACGCAATTTTTTTTAAATGCATTGACCCCTTTCTCAAATGCCTCCCTTTCTTTTTTTAATTTTCCCACTGGTAGTTTTAAAACCATTTTTTCCCTTTTTAGTGACCCCCTTTCCCCATTTCTCCTTTTTTCCACTTCTCCCGTACCATCCCTAACTCCCCCCGTGGTGTTTTTGATAGGCCGACGGGCATACTTTCACTTCACTCTTGCTATTCATACCCCTCCATCCTCCCTTTACCTCCATTTTTAGAAATGATACAGTATTTCAAAATACAGTCCCTTTAAAAACTGCACATTTCAGATATCCCTTTGAAAACCCCAAGACCATTTTTCCCCAAATGTGTTCCTGGGGGAATTCGATTGACTAAAGCACTTCGCTTAAAAAAGTGCAGCCTGGAACAGTTCCGCCACAAGAGAGGGGACTCCAAAACAAATATCAGCCCTTAAACTCCTTTAAAAGAGCAAACTGCCCCATCCCGTCTACAATCCGGGGGAAAAGTAAAACATATATGGCGAAATTTTGTTTCATCAATTACATCCTCTACATCTTCTCAAATGTTTGGGGCCGAATTCCCAAAAATATCAGGCCAAAAATCCCCCCCATCCTGCCCCTGTTTCCCCCATATTCGAAATACCCTCATTTCTGATTCCCCCTCCAAGTCCCCTAATTTAACTGGGGGATTAATTTTTAGCCAGGTCAAATATTTTTCCCCACCTTTCCCCCCCACACTTCTCTTTATTAAGAAAACCCCCAAAAAAAACTAAACCCCCCTTAAAACCCTTTACCCCCTCCTCGATGAGGGGGTGGGGGGGGGGGGGGGGGGGGGGGGGGGGGGGGGGGGGGGGGGGGGGGGGGGGGGGGGTGGGGGGTTTTTTTTTGGGGGGGGGGGGGGGGGGGGGGGGGGGGGGGCCCTTTTTTTGGGGGGGTTTTTTTTTCCCCCCGGTTTAACACTCATGAAGGCCCTGACGGATTCACTAAAAGGGTTTTTTGCCTCCGGGGCCCAAAAATCCCCCCTTTCCCTTTTCCTTTGATTTTTTTCCTTTTCCCTTGGGAAAAAAATTAAAAATTTACCCCCCAACCCCAAAAAATATGGGGCATCAGGAAATTTCCCCTTTTAATTGGCGAGAAGCCTTATCCTTCCCTTCCTAAACCCAAAAAAAATCGGGTACCTTTCCTCAAGACTATCCCCCATCGCACTAAATAAACTGCTTGGGGCAAAAATATTAAAAGGGAATGGTGAACTTCCCCTTAATGTTTGGGATCTTTTAACTCACCATCTTCTTTTCTCCTTTCCCCCAAATTTGGTTTTTGCCGTGCCAAAAAAGCACAGCTTACCCCCCTTTCTCATTTTGAGGGCATTTTATTACATCCCCATTTGCAACCCCTGAATCCGAAATAGCCCATTTTTTTTTTATCTAGAAAACGCTATGGGTAAAGGGCATGGCGGGACCCCAAATTTTCCAACAAAAGTCCCCCTCTAGGCAAAAACGTGGAAAAATGGGGGTCTTCAAAAAAGTCCTTCCTCTCCCAACGCACTTTCCAGGTCAAAATCGCCTCTGCCACATCTCTTTCTTTCCCCAAAAGGGAAAGGGGTTTTCCCAAAAAAGGCGTGTGCTCGTCCCCTTTATTCCTTCTTGCTGTTAATGGGTATTGTCTCATTTTTTCCACCAAAGGGGGCCCGGGCATCCCCTATATGTTTATGATTTAACCATCTATGCCTCGACACATCCATACCAAATCTTTTACCAATTTCTTCAATCTGCAATCTCACAGTATCTTCCTGGGCCACAAACCATGGCTTCCGCTTTTTTACCTCTAAAAACTTTCTCCATCCTTTTCTCTCGCTCCGTGGGAGGTCCCCTACCCCCCCCCTTTCTTATATGACACTCCCTCCAATGCCGTTTCCTCTGGGAAATTTCCCAGGGTCCCTTTTTGACTTTCCAAAAATGTCCTGGCAAACCAAAAATTCTACCATTAAAAAAAAAGCCTCCGCCGTTTTTTCGAATCTTAAAAAACTCTTCCCATATAAACATGGGGGTCAGATCGCAAAACTCTTCCCCTTTATCTTCATGTTTTTTGATCCCCCCTCCAAATCTTTGGGTTATGGATGCCAATTACTCCTCTGCCTCAAGTCTCTCCTTTCCAAATCTTTTATACAATCCATCACTGTGGTCTTCCTTAGCACTAGGCCCTTTCGCTCCTCCCCCGTTTTAGAGCCCGTACACGAATCAGGCATTTCCCTCTCAAACTCGAGTCGTGGGCCCTTTTTCTCCCCTCCGATGCTATGTTCGATTCCACCAAATTTTTCCCCCAATAAAATAACTATCCCCCCAACCCCTACTTTTTACCTTAAAATTCATCTCCACGATTTTCCACCCTTTTCCCCCCCCATGGGAAACCCCCCTCCCCCATTCCCCCTTTTCCCCCCTCTCCAAACCCCCCCGTTTTTCTGTCCATTTCCGTCCCTCCCTGGCTTTTACCTCACCCCCATATTTTCTCTTCTGTTTTTCCCCCACCCCCCCCAAAATCAAATATCCCCCCCTACTGTCCTTCTCACAAAATTTCCTTGCCATGTTCCACTCATTCCTCTAGTATTCACGAATACCCGATGGGGTCCAAACCCCCTTCCCTGCCGATTTTTTCATTTAAACTTCCCAACTCGTACTTTCAAATACTCCCTTCCTCCCGAAACCAGTGTCCCTTTCTACGAAAATGTATGCACTCCTTTTTTCTTCCAAAAAACATTACTCACTCTCCCCTTTCCCCTTTTTCAATTTTTTTCTACTCCCGTAACTAAATTTAAACCCCATAAAGGGCAATACACACCACCAACCCCCCCCTTTTTTGTAAGATCCCGAAAATGGTTGTTTCCCACCTATCCACACGCCATAAAACAATCAAATTTTGTGGGTTTCCCAGCCATGTTGGGGAAACCCCCCGGGAATGAAAAAGGCAATACACTAGCACGCCCCCTCTATGTCCCCAACATTACCCAAACACGGCAATTTTCACGTTCCCAGCCGGATTTTTTTACCCACCCCTTTAAGACCCTTCCCTTTTATAATCGATGGCAAACTTTTTGGGGGCCCAAAAACCCCCCGACTAAAAAAAATTACATTTTTAAAACTATCCCCCTCCTCCTGGTCAGCTCCATTTTATCGGAAAAAGCAAAACCCGTTAAAAAACTCCTATCTGATGTCCCCCAATCTGATCCACCCTTATTTTCCTTATGTAAAATTTCCCCCTTTAAACCCCCACATCCCCATTTTCCTCCCCCCCCGTTTTGAAACAAACCCCCCCCCCCTCTGCTTTCCCCCACCTATCCCCCCTTCACCGCCCCCCCAACCTATCAGACTCCTTACAAAATCCCCCACTTTTTGCTTTTAAAAACCTATTCTCTTTCCTCAAACGGGATACATAAACCTTCATCTAATCTAAACTCCTTACCACCCGAAACCCCAAAACCCTTTTTTCTCACCAATGCCCCGCTTTTTGGGCAATAAACACTAACTTTAAACCCCCCTTCCCTAACATTAACTTTTAGTGCTACATGACCTTTGATTGGGCTAGCACATTTCTTTGCTTTTTAACCCTTAACATTGAACGTACATATATTTAGATGTTTTATATAACATTATAAGGCTTCGGTTTTTTTTTTCCGAGTGGTTGAGCGTCGGGGCTAAGAAATGGCAATTTTTTTTTTTTTTTTGGGGGGTTTTTGAGGGTTCACCTTTGATTCCTGCCTAGCCGCTGGGTGGGTAAACCAGCCCAAGTCAGTGCCCGGGGGAAAAAGAAAATGGTGACTTTAAAAAAAACACCGGGTTTAAAAGGGAAAAGGCAAACCATCGCTCTAAATTGCCAAGAAAAATCTGGAAGTCCCCGATCGCCAAGGCCGCGGGGGCCCAGTGTTAGAGCACGGATTTAAGACGGGGACGACGGCAAACGATTTTGAAGGGGTTTGAGTCACCGGGGCCCGGGGCGTTTTTTCCCCTTTGGGGAAGGAACTTCATCTCGATTGGGCCCACCTAGGGCCCCCTGGGTTTCCCAAAACCCGCCCCGGGGCCCGTGCTGTCCCAAGCCCGGATAAAAAAGAGAGAATTATTACCTAAAAAGGTAACCCGGGACTCCCCCGTGGAAAGGAACTGGGGAAACCCCACCACGTACTCGCTCAAGGGTTAAACAAAAACATGAAAATACAATTAAGTACATGCTTTGGGTTGGAAACCAAAA
>NW_023644434.1:0-8670 GCF_015228065.2 Penaeus monodon | reverse complement strand
ACACCCCTGCCTCACCCTGAATAACAGAGAATTCGAAGACCCCCATCCTTTTTTACAGCACTTTCAGTACCAGTAAAAAGGGTTTGTATTGGGCCCAATAATCTGCGTGGAAATTCCGAGTCTCGGGATCTCCATGCGATTCCGATGCACCAAGTCAAACACTTTTTAGAAGCGAAGCCCTCCACGGATCTCCTTTTTACTCCTTCCGGGGGCCTTTTTTTTTTTTTTTTTTTTTTTTTTTTTTTTTTTAGCTTTCATGCTGTGTGCAGTGCGGGGCACTTCCTTTTGCCCCAAAAAGGGAAAAGGGTTCTCCTCCTTTTCCCCTTCTGACCTAGGGGCATAAGTACTGGGGAGGCACCCTCCCCGATCAGAACTAAAATCCCAGTATGGTGCGGTGCGTGAGTAGGACCCGGGTCGTGAGGTGGGGGGGGCCAGCGAGCATGTTAAAATTGGCTCACTAAGCTTTGATTAAACCTTCAGGGATGGCATCGAGGACAATCCCCCAAGGGGGGGCGTTGAGTTTTTTTCCCTTTGCACACTCCCAAAAACCACAAGATCAACCTGTTTTTTTTTCATGGTAAGTTTTTTGCATCAGTGTTTTAATCATGTTGTTTTCTTCTCCCCTTTGCCGGAACTGGCAGAGTCCAGAAAAGCCAGTCATCTGGGTTGCCAGGGTGTCCAGCAGTGTACTATCTTTTGAACGATGGGGGGGGCCCTTTCGTCCTTACAACTTCCACCCATGTTGTTGATGTTTTTTGTGAATCATCACTTTGACACTTTTGCGTGAGGTCTTTATTTTCACATTATTTTGAGTGGCAATTTGAGTATTTTTAAAACCCACCAGAATGCTTTCCCCCCAATCATTAATGCACGAGTTTGCCTTGCATTCTCAAAAATAGGTGGCTTTCCCAAAGGGCATTGACGCATCTCTTCTGTGCTCTGCACATTTCTGCAATGCTCAGGGAATAAGGTTTTAAATACGGGGTATACGAAAAGGGGGGGGCCTCTGTACACAGGCGACTTTTTCACATTTTTCCCGGGTCAACAATAGTTTTTTTGGTTTGCCCTACACCCTTTGTTTTTGTCTTGTGGATTATCAATATGGTCAGTTTCTAATCCTTTTGCAAAATAAATATGGGGGCGTCAGCTTTAGGCACACCTCCGAGTGACGGGTCACTTCCCCCCACCCCGGCCCATTGTTAGCTCTACTCTTTGCGACTCATTACTAGTTTCATCTCCATTTCTTTGTCCAAAGGGTTTTTTTTGCTTCTTTAAGCCCTCCTTCCCCGGCAGTCCCATACAGTGGGTAAATTTAAACTTTTTACCTTTGTATCGCAAAAGGGCAAATAAACGGTTTTGTTTTCACCTACGGGGGCATGATGTGCGAAATATTTAGTCAAAATGACTCCGGAAGGCTTGTAGTAAACACAAAACGTGGGTTTTTTACTGTATTAATACAGCACCAGGGGTTTTCGACTCTGTAAAAATACAGCACCATGGATCTTTAAACCTAATAATACACCCCCTGGGTTTTTATTCTTAAAAATACAGCCCATGGGTTTTTGACTCTTTAATAATCCAGCCCCGTGGGTTTTGGTTCTGTAAGAATCAGCACGTGGGTTTTCGGAGAGTAGCACGGGGTTTTTTTGAATTGCATTAATAAGCACCGTGGTTTTTTGACGTAAAAATACAGCCCCGTTTTTTTTCTCTAATAATACAGCATGTTTTTTTGAGTCTGAAATAATACAGCACCGGGGGTTTTTTGATTCTGAAAGAATCAGCCCCGGGGGTTTTTTGGAGAGAAGCACTGTGTTTTTGACTCGTAATAATACAGCACCGGGGTTTTTTGACCTGTAATAAACAGCCCCGTGGGTTTAACCTGTAAGAATAAGAAAAAGTGGTTTTTTTAACTTTGTAAGAATCGCACGGGGTTTTTAACCCTGAAGAAACATCATGATTCCAAACAACATCACATAATACTGCTTTTCATTTTTTACATTTTTGCAGAATGAAGCAGTATGCCACTAGAGAATACCAACACTAATCTCTTTATAATTTAAAAGCTAAGTAGTTTATTTCCCAGCCGGTTATTGCTCAGGCGTGGGCAATTGTGATTACAGCTTTACATATTTTTGACATAGTACAGTTTTCTGTACTTTTGTAGACTGTAAAAAAAGATATAAATTACAATCACCACACAAAAAAATTAGTTGAAGCTTTTCCCCCTGTGTTTTACTAACCCTGTCTTTTTTTACAGAGTTTAATAGTAAATTTAGAAATGTGAGTATTTTTTCCATTGTATCAATGAAATGAAATATTACATTTTTTAAAATATTTTTATTTACCACACGGTTTTTTGCTAGGCATTGGAAATCATGATCATTTTTACATATACTGAATAGACAGTAGTCGGGATACTGAAAAATTGTACATGGTAAATGGTAGCAAAAATAGACATTATAAAAAAAAAAAAAAAAAAAAAAAAAACTTTCATATATTTTTGCCACTGTTTTTACATAACAGTTTTTTGTTTAATTATTTTTAATAGTAAATTTGGATATAGTGCGAAATATTTCCATTGTATCAGTGAATTGAAATATTCACATACTTTTTAAACCCTCATGTTAGGGGGTCTAAAAGGGGTACATGACTTTCCGAGATATAGGGCCCCAAAAAGTTCACGTTTTCTTCTTTCACAGTCTTCATCTAGATTATCGACTTCTTCCACCGTGCAGTTGACAGTACTTTTGTAACCTAAAAGTATTCTGGCAAAAAACACGTCACTTTGTCTGGTTGATTTCCGTGCCATAGGAAGGTTTGCATCTTATATGGTCTAGTGCCTTATCTAAGTTCCCGGCCCTTTGAGTGTTAATAGATAACTAGTTTTCCTTTATGAGAATTTTCAATAAGTGCAACCGGCGAGGCACCCCAAGATTATGTTCACAGTATTTTGCGCAGTTTCCCTTTCGCCAATTTGTATAGGTGGTTGCCTGATACCCAAATGAGATGGTATCCAACAAATTGAATTTAAAAATTACGCCTGTGAAAGTTACGTAGCTTATTGCAACTCAAAATTTTCCTCATCGCCACCGGCTTTGAAAAAATTTTAGTCCGAAGAGCACTTTGAGAGTCACAGAAAAACTACCGGCCCCCCCTAAAATTTAAAGAATTCCTTTGCGAAAAGTATACCTCCCAGTCCTGATAGTGGGCCCATTTTAGTCTTTCATATTAACTTCATTTTGTAGTAAGCCTTTTTTGTATACAGCGCAAGGGCAAAGTTTTGTCCCCGATGTAGGATCCGTCAGGAACACTCATAACATACCCCCATAGATTCTGTGTTTTTTCCCTTTCTAACGCATTTGTTTAAAACGCAGTTATGTCATTTTTTTCTGTGGTAGACATGTAAGGTGCATGTTTAATGAGAATTTTTCCAGGTGGAATGCATCGCCCTTTTTGGTATTTTCAAATTGTAACACTGATTTGTAATTTTCAGGGGTTTTTGGGATAGGGGCGCGCGAGTGTGTGATTGCAGCCTACCACGTGTTTTATGTTCGTTGTTTTGGAAATCTGAGAGATACGAGGTTTCCCTCAGTGTTTTTGCCCCCAAATAGGGTGGAAATGAATATTTTTCTATCAGAAATGGATGGTAAGTTTAATTTGATTCATTTTCATTTCCTTGCTGCCCCGGGGCGCCGAGGATAATCCTCATAGCTTCATTTTGCACTACCTAAAACCCATTTTTTTTGTTTCTTATACTGAACAATCAGGCATGGTAGTCTACAACGAACTTATAAAAGCCAAGTAAAACGTCGGGCAAGCTTAACTTGATGCCATTTTCTTTTCCGCCCAAAACTTTCAAGGGTTTTCAATCTCCCCCAGAATCTTTTTTTAGAGAAAGCCCGGGTTTCCCACATTACGTTCACCCCGAGTTTTTATATTTAGACATAGTCAAGCTCTGGTCATCTATGTGAAAAGTGGGGGGGGATATGATACATGGGTTTGAAGCTATTTTTTTCTCGCGGAGAGACTAAGCCAATTAGACCCCGGGGATTTGGAGAATTATTTGCATCCTCTTTTTGATGATGCTCTGAAAACTTACGTCATCAGCACAGTTTGTAATGGATTCACCTTTCCCCCAAGTGGGTACTGCCCCCAAAAATTGTGTATGGGGAAATTTTAAACAGCATAGGGCAAAAAAATCCTCCCTGTGGGCCCCAAGTTCAAAGACTGTGAAGGGGAAATTTCTCATCCCTGAAAGGAACTTTCAGATCTTTCGAAGAAATTCTAACCAGCCAATATCTTACCCAGGCCATAGCTTTCTAATTGTTTAGGATAACTTCTTTTTGCAAGGGCAAAAGTGACTTTAGGTCAAGAAAAACAGTGAAATTTTTTTTCGGTATTTTCAGTGTTTTATTTTGGTATAGGGAGATTAGACAGCGGTCCAAGGGCCAGAAGAATAAAATTGTGACAAACTTTAAACCCAATATGTGAAAAGGGGTTTCCCGGTACTAAGCTTAGGCAGAGGGAAATAGGGAATTCCCCCTCACCTGGGGTGGACGCTTTTCCCATGTCAGGGGGGCATTTTTTTCAGTTTCCCCCTCAGTGATCTCAGCAAAGTCTGGGGGGTCGGAACAGAAACCCAACCAATGGGAATTTACATGCAATTTAGATTGACTAAAGGGAATCCTGAATTTGTGAGAATGAGCTCAAATTTTGGGCGCTCCAGCCCATTGATAAGGAGCATATTGCTTGACAACAGGACTGGAATTTCGGGTTGTTAGTTGGTTGCCTGAGAGTCGATTTTTTTTTTTTAGAATGACATTGAGGTTGTCATGGGTATTTTCCCGCTTTTAATATCAAAAAGCTCCTGAACTCGCCTTTTCCTTTAATAGTGTAGGGTCACCCCCCATTAGGTTTGTTTCTTTGGACGGCCCCGGTGTTGTGGGAATCAGTGACCACTTCGTCATGTCCAGGGAAATTTTTCAACGCCGTTTCTGTGTAACGTTATACCAGCTAATTTCATATTTAAAATGGTGCTCAAGGTAAGGAGGAATAGAAATTTTAACTATTTTTTTTTGCGACGAGTATTATCAACAGGATCTCGTTACTATTGCAATGTGGTCACTGATTGCCTGGCAAGCATGCTTTTGACTTTCATGCACAAATCCCCTTTCCCATTTAAAAATCTGCCTGCCCCCCCCCACGGGGGTTTTCCTGTCGTATATATACCCTCAAGCCTATTTTCACAAAATGTTGGAACCTTCCCATTTTCATTGCATTACTACCTCCAAAGTCTAATGTCTGATTCAATTCCCATGCCATTTGCCGTGATTTTGAAATTTTAAACGTCAGCGAATTCTGAAATTGAATAGTCTGAAACTTCTGCACCCTTTCATAACATTGTCAGAGAGAAAAACCAGAGGCGTTCGAATATGTAAAAGTGGGATTGCAATTATTGTCATCAGATTTGCACCAGCTTATGCTTTATAAGTCATGACATAAATCAATAGACGTCATTTGTGTTCGTATGGGGTTTGGGACCCCCTTTAAATTTATATTTTTATTTAAATGGCTGATGTGAAGGGCTTGTAAACAAATAATGTCAAAAATTTTGTATGAAATAGTAAATAAGCATTTAAATTTTATAGTGATACACATATTTCCAATAAAGAAAAATAATTGTTTCTTGTCCCCCATCAACCCATGATAGTGATTGGTCAAATTTGTGTTGAAAGCCCTTTTTGTCTACAATTTTTGACAGCTTACATATTTGTGTTTCATCTTTTTTATTACACAAGCGCACTCTTCTAATATTGATATCATAGTTAATCCGACCTGATATAATTTTTGAGTGATGTTCCCCAGTTGTTTTGTTTCTGCACATCTCACTGTACGTTTTTAGATGATCCCTCGATGGTATTGTGTGAATAATTAGAGACTCATTCGCATTTTAACATCACCCAACATCATTGAAACAAAAATTTTTTTGCTATACGATCACTTTTTATTTCCATTTTTAATTTTTTTTTTCAAATTTAGCAAGTCTTGCTTAATTCTTCTTATTCCCCGGCCATACTTTTTTTTTTTTACACCCAAGGGGTTTTTTTCCCGTGGCACTGTTTTTTGGAGGGGAATCCCCCTAGCAGTTGCGGGAAATCGGGGTTGGTGATGCACACGGCACTGGGTGGGTGTGGTGGGTGGGAATCGCCATCCGCAGCGAATAGGACGGTCGGGCAGAGGGAGTGCTCATGGTGGTTTTTGGGGGCAGACAGGGCCAGGCCGTCACACCCTTTCGCTCCATACCTAAACACCCCTTCACAATGTTTTAGCAGGGGTCCCATGTCGGGAGCTTCTGCACAGAAAGCACACGCTGTTTTTCCTGCAATATTTAGCACGTGGCCGAACCCCGGCACTTGTAGCAGACCACAACCTCTGAGCCCATGGTCAAATGGGGCTAGCGTATGTATTTTTCCAAAAAAATGTACTCTTTAGGTGGCAGCTGTTTCGCTCCATACAATGATGTCCTTTTTTTAAAGGGCAGTCTACTTTTTAAATACTCAGCTTTAAAACACCTGGAAGATGCATTTTTCCTCGGCGGCAGGTACCTTCAGAAACCTGGTAACCGTAACCAGTTTTTCCCGGATTTTTGTTTTAGGCTGTAGTCATATTTTTTCTGTGAGAAAACCCGCAAAAGTGCATTAACCCTCAGGGCCATAGTTTTGTTTTTCCTGCGTACATGTATGCATAGGATGCCATTTCCCCGCCCGTCTAGCGGTCCCTTTCCCCTTTGGGGGGGTGGGCAGTTGGCTAAACCCCCTCATCCCCCGATTTTATCATGGAGAGTTCCTAGGAAAGGCAGTCTAATGTACCCGTCCCGGGGGGGGGGGGGTTCAACTTTTTGGGGCTTTTTTCCGGTTTCTTTTTAGGTTGTGGTGTATTCGTTGGTTTTCATTTTTTTTCCCCTCGTCTGAAAAGAGTTGGAATCCCCCCTTTTCGCATCAAGTTGGGAGTCGAATCCACACCGTTCATATCCCCTTTTCAGTGGAATCAATCCTCCCAAAGGTGGAGGGTTGACGGGGGGGTTGGGGAGGGGGATAGTGAGGGTGCGAGCACCAGGTCAAGTGCTGCCACATACCCACCAAGGTTCCCCAACAGTCGTTTGTACAGCACCCCGTTACTTGGAAACACTCAGTATTTGTAATTAACTAAACAGTTTTTACTAAATGCTCTGCCCCATAGTCTCGACACGAACACATTGGATGAAAAGGGACAACCCAGGGGGGGGTTTATCCCTGTAAAAATTGCCCAGAAAAAAGGAAGCATCCTGATGATGTCTATTTTTGGTGTTACTGGGGTTGCATGCTCAAATTCGTTGAAAAATCAGCAAGAGTTTCAAAGAGTTTTGTTTCCGGTGATTTGCAGGTTTTTCCCGCCCCATGCTTGCAGCTGCGTGCGCTGCCCCTTCCAACAAAGGGATTACCCTGCCCTGGCCCCGCGTTCTCGTTTTGGTAATTAGCATGTTAGCCTCCAGCTTATTCAGTTGTGATCATACTATAGGATATATCATTATAAGAATGGTGCCTACAATACATAGAGTCTAAAAACAACATATTTTAGCTTAAGTTTAAAAAAAATTTCACAAATAGGATACTATGCATTTGGGTTAGAGACTATCAACTTTACGGTCGATTTCCTTAGGGGTTTTGCTGGAAAGGAGGTTCCCCCCGAATGCCCTCACACTTTTTTTAAAAAATACATATGCTACAATGTCATTGTTAACATAAGTTTGGTCATGATCTCATATTCCCCAGCATGATCATATGAAAAGCCAAAATACCTCCCATGCAGGACCCCGACAAAAAAAGTTTAGAAGGTCAGTCTTAGACTGATACGGACCATGTGTTTACCCAGTGGTTTTGCCCAGGGGATTCTTGGCCACAGAGAAAATTTTATTATGAGGGGTCCCGATCGAGTGTTGCAGAATATGTGAAATAAAAAGTATTGATATGCCAGCTGTGATATGAAGTATGGGATATATATTATATATATAATATTATATAATAATTTTAAAAAAAAAATAATATATATATTATATATAATATTATATATATATTTTTTAAATATAAAAATATAATATACAAATTCATTTCAGCAGCTGGCATATCTATACTTTTTATTTAAAATATTCTCAACACTGCGTGGAAGGCCTGCAAAAAATAAATTTTTTTCTGTGGGACAAGAAATGGCCCCGGCGAATACATGGGTCAAAACATGGTCCGTATCAGATAAGAGTGACCTGTCAAAAAAGTTTGGCGAGGGGTCCCCCGCCATAGGGGGTGATGTTTTCTTTCTATGATGACTAGGAGATAATGAGTCATGACCAATTATGATAAATATGACATTTTAGCATAGTATGTTTAAAAATAGTGGAGGGAGTTTGAGGGGAACCCCCTTTCCAGCCAAAAACGCCCATAAACGGGAAAAGACCGTAAAATTTATATTGACTGAACCACAAGCATAAGTATCCAAAAATTTTAGAAAATTCTTTAACATTAAGCTAATATAGTTGTTATTTTGCAGCTAGGGATTTTAGGCATCCCCTTTTTTAAACGATATATCAGCAAAAGTATGATCACAACTGAATAAGCGGGGAGGTACACAGTCAATAAA
>NW_023644433.1:0-8670 GCF_015228065.2 Penaeus monodon | reverse complement strand
CAGTGAGTGCTCTTTCAGCATCTTAGCACTTGTCCCATCCCCTGCAAGGGGGTCCCAGAGTAATAAGGAGACATAGTCCCCATGAGTCCGCGGGCCTTTTAGCATCGGGGCCCTTTGGTGGTTTTTTTGAAATGGATTTCAACCCCCTTTAATGCACTTTTCTTGTTTGGACAGCGGTTGGCTTCATCAGACCCCCATGGAGCGGAGGTAGGTCAGTCCAGCCTTTCCCCCCTCAGGTGGGTAGACGGGGAATGTGTCCCCTTACACGTGTTGTGATCGTAAGTACGTTGACTACCATTATGTTCCCAGAGACTCTTACAACACACACATAACACATATGCTGGTATGTGTGTTGTGGTGGTGGGCATGCATACATACATTTATGGGATACATACATACATACACACACACAACACACACAAAACCCCCACACACACACACCACACAATATATATATATATAATATATATAAAATAATATATGGTGTGGTGGGGTTGGTGTGTGTGGTGGTGTGTGGGGGTTGTGTGGTGTGTATGTTATAAGTTTATTATTGGGGTGTGTGGGTGTGTGTGTGTGTGCAGTGTGTGCACGTGTGGTTGATATGTATAAATATATATATTATATAATATATTATATATATATAATATAATTCAAGGCTTTATTTATTTGAATTGGATACAATATGGGATTAGAACTAGAAAAAAAAAAAAATATTTGTTAAAAAAAATTTCGGAATTAAAGATTTTAAAAAAAAAACTGTGGCGATTTTGCGGTAATAATGCACTTTTGTTAAAAAAGTAGCTATTGTTCATGGATTTTTCCACAGACATGTCTGGGTGGGTTTCCAGGAAAGCTGGTGTCCAAAAGATGTGATAAGAGGTTTCACAACTTGGGGGGGGTTTGGGGGGGGGGTGGGTCCTCCTCCTCCCCGCCTCCTGGATGCCTGGAGTCCAATGTGCTGTACTGGGGCTTGCTGGAATAAGCTGGCAAGTGGAATTTTCCCTCACCACTGCCATTTGAGATAGGGGAAGTCATCCTTGGGGTCATCCTGGGGCACAATCTCGTTTTTTTTGAAGCAGTTCAAAATTTGGTCTGGGGTGCAGATGCCCAGACAAGTTTTTAAAACATTCACAAGGCCTGCAGAATGATTTTTGGGGAGGGGGGGTGGTGTCACCCTTGACCACTCTCAGCAACAACCCCTTTCTGTGTGCATTTTGTTTTTGGATGTCCAAGGTCAAGGGGTTTGGGGTTTCTGGTGGTTTTGGGTGGAAGGAAAAAACGGGTGATTTTGGAAAGGCCTGGAACTTGACCGGGGGGCGGGGCAATTATCTGGGGACGAGGGCCACCTTTTTGTCCCCCCTCTTGAACCTCCTGTCAATTTTTTTACCACTGAGTAAAAGAGATTGGATGTCATCCAACCCTTGTGTTGGCATGGAAAACCCAGTGGGATGTTTTTTACAGCATCGGGGTTTTCCACCCCCACCTACCCCAGGAGTCCCCCCTTTTTGAATCATGAAAGGGTGCCTACCCTTTGGGTCTTTTCCCCTGAAGGTGTCCCCCTTCATGCCAAAGACTGAGAACAGGGCACTTAATCACAATTGTGATGGGGAGGGGGATATGCTTAAAAATTTGGGAATTTTGTTGTCTCCCAATTGTCAACCACCCCAGGCCCAAAGCGCTGCTTCCCCACTGATGATTTTGGATGAGATGTTAATCTGGCTTCCCAAGATGTGACCCACCCGAACGAAGGAATGTCTGTGACCCCACCCTATCGCTATTATGGCTTTTGTTGTAGAAGGGGGCCAGTGATGGCAGTTTTTAGCCCTTTGTCCAAGAACACCGTGAAGCTACTATCTAAGGGTGCAGTAACCCCTTTTTTTTTTCTGCCGACCCCCTAAAATGGCCTTATTTTTTCATTGTTTTTAACCAAACCCGAAGGGGGATTGGGGGGGGCCTCAAATTCCTTTTTAAATCTAAATTTTTTTTTTCTCCTTTCAAAAAGTTAGAATGGCTGATTAAAATATCCAAAGTTCTGCATTCTAAATTTTTTTTTCAAGGTGTTCCCCGAACCCAAAACCCCTTTCAGCAATGTTGGGGGCTTGGGGGACAGGGGGGGGAAGGTGTCCCGGGGTAAAGGTACCAGGGTTGTGGGGTTGGGGGGGGCCATAAACGCGATTTTTTTTTTTTTTTTTTTTTTTTTTTGCAGGAAAAAAAAAAAATGGTGGCTCAACCAGACAAAATTTAAATTTTCAAGTAAAAAAAGGGCCCTAGCAAAACGGTCTACATTTTGAAAAAAACCGTTCAATTCCCCCCCCCCCCCCCCCCTCTTTCCCTTTCTCCTTTTTCCCCCCCCCTTTCCCCCATTCCCCATGTGTTGATTTCCGTAAAAAGGGCCCTGCCGTTTCAAAAACCCCCAATAGGGCTTTTTTAAAATTCCCACCTGCTTTAAAAAAAAGTTCTATCAAAAAGGAACCACAAGTGACAAAGTTCACTTTTAAAGGAAACAAATCAGTAATTGGTAAAGACAATGGGCCCCAATTAAAAAATTTTAATCACCTCAAATTTTTCCCGCAAAAATTTTTTGGATTTAAAAAATCTGAAAGGAGTAAATATAAAAAGAAAGGGGAAAAATTCCATGGAAAAAACTCAACCCCTTGATGTGTGCTTTCATTTTTACCCGTTTCAATAGATCGCGTAGTGTAACTACTTTCCCGCGGACCGTACGGTTTTTTGTTCTATTGTTGATTTCCCAAAACGTTTCAATTGGAGTCAGTAAACCACGTTTGCGTGCCTACGCGCGATAGATAGTAACAATAGGGAAATCATCTTCAAAAAGCCCAAAAAAACAATTTTTTTTTTTGTGTGGGTGTGTAAATAAGGGAAAACAAAAAAAGTGTGAACCCAACCCTTTCTAGTATCATTTTAAAAAACCCTTGGTTACACTTGACCAACAAAAAAATGTGTGTGTGTGTGTGGGGCGCGGTGGCCCAATGGGTTGAGCGTCGGATTCGACTGCACGACGCAAACTGAGTTGAGGGTTGAGCACCGGCCGGTGGTTGTTTCCTTGGGGAAGGAACTTCTCCGATTTCCTACCTGCCCCTGGGTGGCCAAGCCAGCCCAAGCGGCCGGGAAATAGGTGGTGACTGATAAAAACACCGGGGGGAAGGCAAGGCAAACCCCCGCTCTAAATTGCCCAAGACCAATCATGGAGGCCCATGATCGTCAAGGCCGCGGTGACCGAAGGTTAGAGCGTCGGACTGTCACGAGGGAAATCTGATTTCGGGGGTTCGAGTCCCCGGCCGGCGCGTTGTTCCCTTTTTGGCAGAGAACTTCACCTCGTTGCCTCCCTGGTCACGGGTGGCCAAGCCACCCCAAGTAAGTGCTGGTCCCAACCCCGGAAAAAATGGGAGAGAATGATGCCTAGCCGTGGTGGAAAAGCCAGCCCAAGTCATGTGGCCCCAAGCCGGATAAATAGAGAGAAGTTTTTAAAAAAAAAAAAAAAAAGGTAACCCCGGACTCCCGTGGAAGGAACGGGGGCCCCTACCAGTATTTACCCCAAGAGCATCAAACATGAAAATAAAATTTAATATCGGCGGAAACCCGGGCTCAGACAGAACCTCCCTTTAAAAAGAGAGTGGTGGTGTGTGTGTGTGTGTGTTGTGTGTGTGTGTGGTGTGTGGTTGTGGGGGTGTGTGGTGTGTAAAACATCGACGGTATTTGCCCGAATAAAAAGGGAAAATATACTGTCCGGGGCAAACTCACCCGGGGGTTTAAAGACATACCTATGAGCTCCCCGTCCGGTTTTACAGTGAACCAAAGGGCAGCAGGGCAGTGGTTTGGGAAAGGGTGTATCAGTGAAAAGGGAGTACGACAGATGCAGAAAATCTTGGCGGAAATTTAGTCCTACTGAACGAGGAACTGCGGGGAGAGGGGAAAAAAAACTGAAGACATTTAATTTATTTTTCATGGTTCCTGCCACTCCCCAAAAAAAATTGGGGGTGGGGCCCAAAGATCATTTTCCCTTTCTGATGAATATATAAATTTAAAATAAATTATATAAATATATAATATAAAATTATTTTTATATAAATATATAAAAAATTATAAATTTTATATTATATACATATATTAATATATATATAAAAATAAAATAATATATTGCTTTATAATTATATTAATATATATTATTAAATATATATAAATATTAAAATAATTATATATATTATATTATATATTATATAATAATTTTATATATATATATAATTTTATTTATACTTTTTTGGTTATTTTTTTTTTTTAAAAATATATAATATATATTTTTATATAATTATAACTATTATATATATATATAAATAAAGATATATATATAATATATAAATAATATATATATATTATATATTATATATAAAATTATATATTATTTTATATTATATATATATAAAAAAATTTTTTTAAAATAAATTATTAATAATTTTTTAATATATAATTATAATATATTTAAAAGTTTTGATTTATAAAATATAATAATAATATTTATATATATATAATAAAAAATTATAAATATAATATAAAATATATATATATATTAATATAAATATATATATATATTAATATTATATATATAATATAAAAAAATATTAAATTCAATTTATATTGATTTAAAATAAAATAAAAATTAAATTTTAATTTTTTTTTTTTATTATTTCATGATAAAAAATATTTAATTTTTAATTTTTATTTAAAAAAAAATTTAAGCATGAAAAAAGTCTTAGGTTTTTTTGGGGTCCGGCCGAAAACCTTTAAAGGCAAATTTTTTTTTTTCCCCCCCAAAGAAAAACCCCCAAAAACCCCCCAAAAACCCCCCCCAACACCCTTTTCCAGGGAAACCCGGGGGCTATAGGTTATGTTTGGGGGGGAAAACCCCAGGGTAGTTTCCCCGGAAGTTTTCCCTTTATATTGTGCAAATCCCGATGCGATGTTTCACACACACACACACACACAACAAAACAAACACACCCACACACACACAACACACAACACACACACACACTCTCTTTTAACGGTAGGTTCATGTCGAGCCGCGTGGCACAGACGTATTAAATTGTAGTTTATGTTGTGATCTCGGGATAAGTACGTGGTAGGGCCCCCAGTTCCCTTTTCCCCCGGAGGTGCCTTTTTACCTTTTTTTTTTTTTTTAGATAATCATTCTCTCTATTTTAGGGTTGGGACCAGCACTGACTTGGGCTGGCTTGGCCACCCAGCGGCGGGGCAATCATTTCTCTATTTTATCCGGGTTGGGGGACCAGCACGGATTGGGCGGCTGGCCCCCCAGTGACCAGGTGGAATGAGGTGAAGTTTCTGCCAAAAAGGGAAAACCAACGCGCGGCCGGCGACTCAAACCCCTCGAACCAGATTGCCGTCGTGACAGTCCGACGCTCTAACCTTTCGGTACCCCGGGCCTTGAGATCTGGGCTTCATGATTTTTCTTGGAAAATTAGAGGTGGTTTCCATTCCCTTCGCCCGGTTTTTTTAAGTCACCACCATTTCCCGGCACTGACTTGGGCGGTTGGCCCCCCAGGGGCAGGTAGGCAATCGAGATAAATTTCCCCTTGCCCAAGGGAAAACGCCCCGGGCCCGGTGACTCAAAAACCCTCAAAATCAGAGCGTCGGACGTCTGAAGTCCGACGCTCTAACCTTTCGGCCCCGCGGCCCCCACACACCCCAAAACATTATTTTGTTTTGGTAGAGTGAACCCAAGGAAATTTTGAAATGATATAGACATAGGTTGGTTTCCCTTTCTTTGTTTTCCTTTTTTATCACCCCACACAAAAAAAAAAAAAAAATTGTTTGTTTGGCTTTTGAAGATGTTTTCCTATTGTTACATATATCGGGGCGTAGGCCGCAAAACGTGGTTTACGACCCCAAATTAAAAACGATTGGTAATTAACAATAGAACAAAAAAACCCGTCCGGTGGAGGCAAGTAGTTACACTATACGCGATCTTTTGAAAACTGGAATGAAGACCCATAAAAGGGGCTTGATTTTTCCGGGAATTTTCCCTTTGTTAATTTTTACTCACATGTCGATTGTTGAAGTCCAAAAAAAGGTTTTTGCATGAGAAAAATGTTGAGGTGATCTACTTTTTCATAAAAAATATGGGGCCCAAGCGCCATTTCATTTCCCCAAAATTTTTATAAAGTTTTGTTTACTCAGTTATTGACTACTGCTAGAGATTTTGCTCAGTAATGAGGTTTTTTTTGATTAGCAAATTATTTGGTAGTTTAGCAAGGGTGAGTGCAATTAATTTTTGTAAAGTCATATTGTGTGGTTGATTTAATTAGACTGATTGCTAGGGCCTTTTCACAGAGTAAGGGGAAACAAGCATGTGTTTACAGGCTTAGACTGCGATCGCATGGATAGATACATTCAAAAAGGCCAGCCAGTGCGGAGATTTTCCCACCTAAAGAGCTTTATTAAAATGTATGGAAAGCAGGGCGTTTAAACTGGGTGTTACAGAACACATGAATTGAACTGGTGATCGTAATGAGACCGATTGCTAGGCCTTTTTTTTCATTTTAAAGTTTTTATTGGGGCTGGTTGAGCCCCCAGTTTTTTTTTTTCCCGCTAAAAAAAAAAAAAAAAAAAAAAAAAAAAAAACAGGATTTGGACTCCCCCCACACACCCAAACCTCTGGACCCCTTACCCCGGGACACCTTCCACCCTGTCACCCCAAGGGCCCCAACACTTTCGCAAGGGCTTTTTTCAGGGGAAAACCGTGAAAAGAAAATTTTAAGGAGAACTTTTGGTATTTAAATTTAAAGCCATTCAACGTTGAAAGGGGACAAAAAAAAAAATTTTAAGATGTTGAAAGGAATTTGATGTGCCCCCAATACCTGTTGGTTGGTTAAAAAAAAAATGAAAAAATCAAGGGCCCACTTTGAGGGGGGGCAGTAAAAAAAAAAAGGGGGGGGTTTAAACATGCACCCTTTGATGAGTAGTTCACAGGTGTTCTTGGGAAAAAAAGGGCAAAAATCTGCCAATCACTGGACCCATTCAAACAAAAAGCACAGAGATAGGATAGGATGGGGGTCACAGACATGTCATCAGTGCGGGTGGGTCACATCTTGGAAAGGCCCGAATAACATCTCATCAAAATCATCAGGGGGGGAAAAGCAGCGGGACCTGGGGGGGGTTTACAATTTGGGGACAACAACATTGCCCGAAATTTTGAAGCAGATCCCCCTCCCAATCTACAATTTTGAGTAAGTGCCCTGTTTTACAAATTTTGGGCAGAAGGGGGACACCTTCAGGGGCCCTAAGAGACCCCAGGATGGCACCTGATGATTCAGTAAGGGGCCCCGGGGTAGGTAGGGTGTGGGGAAACCAGGGTGCTTAAAAAAATCCCACGGGGTTACCATGCCCAAAAAAAGGCTTTGGGTGACACCAAATTTTTCACTCAGTGGACAAAAATTGGACGGGAGGGTTAAGAGGGGGGACAAAAAGGGGGCCCTCGTCCCAGATAATGCCCAGCCCACCCAGGTCAAGCCCGGCCTTACCAACTCACCCCGTTCTTCCTTCCCCCCAAAACCACCAGCAAAACCCAACCATTTTACCTTTGGGTATCCAAAATCTAAAGGCCCCTACAGAAAGGAGTTGTTTGGGGAGTGACAAGGCTGACACCACCACCCCACTCCCAAACACAATTGGCAGGCCTTGGAATGTTTTTAAAACTTTTCTGGGGATCGTCACCCCCCGACCCTTTTGGGAAATGTTCAAAAAAAAACAGAGATTGTGCCCCAGGAACCCCAAGGATGACATTCCCCCATCTCAACTGGCTGGATGAGGATGACATTTCCCCTTGCCCGCTTTTTTCCAGCAAGCCAGCCAGTCGCACATGGGGCTCCAGGACATCCAGGAGGACGAGGAGGAGGGGGGAGGCATCACCCCCAACCCCGCCAAAATTGTGAAACCCTTTATACATCTTGAGGCATCCAGCTGTTTCCCGGAAACCCCCCAGACATGTCTGATGAGAAAAATCCATGAAAATAGCTGACTTTTTTCACACAAAAATGAATTTTTACCCCAATTTTCGCCACAGTTATGTTTTAAAGTCTTCCCAAATAATCCGAAAAATTTTTTAAAAAATTTTTTTTTTTTTCTAAGTTTAGACCCTATATTGTATGCCAATTCAAAGAAATAAAAACCTTTAATAATTTTATAAAATATAATATATTTAAAAAATATTATATTATTATAAACATATACACACACACACGTGCACACACGTGCACACACACACACAACACACACACACACACATAAAAACATATATACAATACACACACAACCACATACACAAAACCACAAAAACACACCAACACACACAACACAATATATATATTATATTATATATATATATAATTTTTAAAGGGTTTTTTGTGTGTGTGTGTGTGTGGTGGTGTGGGGTGTGTATGTAGTATGTATACAATCAAAATATGTTGTATGCATGCAACACACAGCAACAAACATACAATGCAATGTGTGTATGTGTGTGTGGTAAGAGTCTCTGGTGAACAGTAATGGAGTCAACGTACTTACGACCAAACAGTGTAAAGGGGGCACATTCACGTTACCCACCTGAGGGTGAAGGGGGAATGACCTACCTCCGCT
>NW_023644432.1:0-2500 GCF_015228065.2 Penaeus monodon | reverse complement strand
GTGTATGTGTGTGTGTGGTGGTGGTGTTACATTGTATATATGGGTATAATTTTTATATATATAATATAAAATATTTTATATATATATATAAACATTTTTATTATATTTTTTTTTGTTAATGGTTTAAAAAAAAATATTTTTACTTAATTACCAAAACCCTTTTTTTTTTTAAAAAAAAAATGATATATATGTATATAGGAAAACACAAAAACCCCCCCCCACACACACACACACCCCCCCACCCAACAAACCACACACACCCCCCAAACAAAACCCAACAAAAAAAAAAAATGTAGGGTTTGTAGTGTATATATGAATGTATGTGGTGTGTGTTGTAAATATATGTATATTTTATATAAAAATATAATATAAATATATTATATATATAATATTATATAAATACAATAAATATATATAATATATATAATATAAAACAGAGGGGAGGGGAGAGAGAGAGAAAGAGAGGAGAGAGGAGAGAGGGAGAGAGAAGAGAGAGAGGAGAGAAGAAAAAGAGAGAGAGAGAGAGTAGAGAGCAGAGAGAGAGAGAGAGAAGAGACAGGAGCAGAGGAAGCAGGGGACAGAGAGGACAGGAGGAGAGAAGAGGGGAAGAGAAAAGGGAGGAAGAGGAGAGAGAGAAGGGGAGAGAGAGAGACGAGAGAGAGAGAGAGAGGAGAGAGAGGAGAGGAGAGAGGAGAGAGAGAGAAAAGGAGGAGAGAGAGGGGAGAGAGAGAGAGAAAAAAGAAGAAGAAAGAAACATATATATATATATATATATAAAAAAAAATATATATTTTATATATTAAGATATATATTATATATAAAAGTTTATATAATATATATATATCTCTATATATATATATATATATATATTTTGGGGTTTTGGTTTTATTTTTTGTGTTTTATTTTGTGTTGTGGTGGTGTGTTGTGTGTGGTGTGTGGGGTGTGTGTGTGTGTGTGTGTGTGTGTGTGTGTGTGGGTTGTGTTGTATGTTGTAAGTGTGTGTTTTTGTGTTGTTTTTGTGTTTTTTTTGTGGGGTTGTGTGTGTGGGTTTGTGTGTGTGTGTGTGGTGTGTGTGTGTGTGTGTGTGTGGTGTGTGTGTTTGTTTTTGTTTTAGGTTTTAATATATTATATATATATAATATATAATATTATATAATATAATATATATGTATATACTTTATATACATACACAAACAACACACACGCGCGCGCGCGCGCGCGCGCGCGTCTTTGCGTTTTGGGGTGGTGGTTGTGTGTATTTTTTGGTTTGTTTTGTTTTATATAATATATATATATTATATATTTTATTATATATATATATATATTTTTAAATATTATATATATATTATATAATAATATAAATTATATTATAATAATTTGATACATAAACACACCCACACAATAAGTAGTATATATGTGTATTTTATATAATATTATTTTATATAAAATTTTAATATTACATACATCATCATACAATATATATAATTATATATAAAATATATATATTAATATAAATTATATATAATTTATGGGGGTTTGGTGTGTTTACATATGTATTTATATAATATATATTTTAATTTTATATAATATATATAATATATATATATGTGGTGGTTGGTGTGTGTGTGGGGGTGTGGTTTTTGTGTGTGTGCGTGTGTGTTGGGGGCGTGGTGTGTTGTGTGTGTGGGTGTGGGTGTGTGTGTGGGGTGTGTGGTTTTGGTGTGTGGGTGTTGTGGTGTGGGTGCGGGGTGTGGGGTGTGTGTGGGTTGGGTTTGTGTGGGGTTTGTGGGGGTGTTTTGTGTGTGTGTGGTGGTGTGTGGGTTTTGTGTGTGTTTTGAAATTTTTTGAATCTCTTCATCGTCTACTACGCCCAAAACAAAACACACACACACACCCCAACACCCACACACCACACACACACCAACACAAACCAAACACACACACCACCCCCCAACACGCACCCCCCACCACAAAAAACCCCCAAACCCGGGCGCGCACACACACACAACAACCCACCAACACACAAAAAAAAAAATATTTTTTTTTAAAATAAAAATTTATATTATATATTATTTTTAATAAAATTATTATTTTTTTGGGGGGGATGGTGTGTGTGTGGGGGTGTGTGTGTGTGGTTGTGGGGTTGTGTGTTTATATATATATATTATATATATATATATTATATAATATATTTTATATAAATATATATATATAAAACTAGGGCGATCACAGGTTTTGTAAGTGAAGGTTTCGTAAAAAAGTCGTCCTTTAATAAAAAAAGTATTTTTTTGTTTACAAAAAGGGAATTATATGAAAAAGGCAGAGAGAGAAAAGAGAAGAGAGAGAGAGGGAAAAGGGAGAGAGAGAAGAGAGAGAGAGAGGAGGGGAAGAGAGGGGGAGAGAGGAGGAGAGAGAGAGAGAGAGGGGGGAGGAGAGAGAGAGAGAGCGAGAAAGGAGAAAAAGGTGGGGGGGGGGGGGGGGGGGGGGGGGCGGGGGGGGG
>NW_023644431.1:25835-37573 GCF_015228065.2 Penaeus monodon | reverse complement strand
CTGATATGTTTTTTTATGTACGCCATCAAGTTTTATATCCGAAATGTAAACACCCTCTGTAGTGCACGTAGATCCTCCTCATACATAGAGTTAAGCGCAGCAACTCCATGTTTTACTATCCCCACAACGAGTCATATAGAAATTGACCAGTCAAACTTGCTTATTACACGCAGAGAGATGAGTCTCTGACTACCAACACTGAACATAAAAGGCAAATAGAACATAAAAAAGCAAATTGAACAAAAAGGCAAATTGAACATAAAAGGCAAATTGAACATAAAAGGCAAATTGAACATAAAAGGCAAACTGAACATGAAAGGCAAATTGAACATAAGGTAAAACCACAATCACTGGCTTGTTAATACTCTCTTTAAAGTTTATTCAGGCAGACGCGATCACGGATCCCGATGAAAGTCTACGGGCCCCGTCACCGGCAACAGAGAGGAATACAGCGGTTTGTTTCACTACACCCGTTTCCATGGGTGGCCATGAGGAGGCGCTGCAGAAGTCTCAATGATGGGGAGGTTGTGAAAAGGCTTATGCAGCTCGATGACGGGGAGGCTGTGAAAAGGCTTATGCAGCTCGATGACGTACAGGCTGTGAACTGGCAGGGGAGACTTATGCAAAAGCTGCTCCCATTTTTTCGCATCAGGCTAGCCAGCTGGAGGAACAGTGCTAAACCAACCATGCCACACGATCCACTAAAACGAGTGTGTAACTAGGATCTAAATACCTCCATAGACATTACCTATCTACTCATACATGAATAATGATAGCGAAGTTTTAACCACACTCGCTGGGCACCCGCTGGAAACTGATTTAGGAATTCAAAAACCGAAATCAGGTGTACCAAAAAAATATAAGAAAAATTGAATAATGCATAATGATTTACATATATGACAATCCACTCTGACCAGGCCTCAAAACTAGGTCACTATGAGGGCCATTAATACACATACCATGCATCAGTAAAACGGACATACATATCTACATATAAATATACGCATATCTAGTCATATTCTTACATCTATATGAATACTTATATACACATATCTATATACGTATATATATATATATATATATATATATGTATATATACATATATACATATACACATATACATATATATATGTACATAAGAATTCTGGTAATTATTATCATTATTACCCTAATACTTGCCAAAATCATCAATGAATGGAAAAAACGTCATTTTGGAGTAGACTCTCGCAAGGCGCTAGATTTTGCCGCTTTTTCGACTTTTGGGATTTTTTTCTTTTACCCTTTTTTTTAAAATTAGATATGGACACCATTCCTGTTATTATCATCATTATTATCATGATTATCTTCATTATTATCGTTATCATCATCATTATTATCATTATCATCATTACCATCATCATTATCATTATTATTGCAATTATTATCATCATTATTGCAATTATCATTATTATTGCAATTATTGCAGTTATAATATATATTTTTACAACTATACTAATAACAGCTGCAATAATGATAGTAATAACAATAATACTAATAATAATAACGTTTTTATAATAATTATTTATATCATTATTTTAATTAATATCGTTATTACTGTAATTATTTCTGTTTTTAACGATAGGTCAGTCTGAGCCCCCGAGGTCACAGCATGACACTTAATTGTAGTTTCATGTTGTGATGCTCTTGGAGTGAGTACGTGGTAGGGTCCCCATTTCCTTTCCAGGGGGAGTCCCGGGGTTACCGCTTCAGGAAAAAAAATTTTCTCTATTTTCGGGCTTGGCCCAGCACTGACTTGGGCTGGTTTGGTCACCCAGTGGCTAGGTAGGCAAAAAGGGTGAAGTTCCTTCCCCAAGGGAAAAACGCGGCGGCCCGGTGACTCAAACCCTCAATTCAGATTGCCGTCGTGACAGTTTTGAGTCCACGCTCTAACATTCGGCCGCCGGGGCCCCTTGGGACGATCATGGGCCCCCCATGAATTTCTTAGCAATTTAGAGCGTTGGTTTGCCATAGCCTTCCCCCCGGTGTTTTTTTTTATCGAGTACCATCTCTATTTACCCGGGTACTGATTGAGCGGGCTTAAAAACCCAGGACAAGCCAATATAATATAATATATAATAAATTTTATATATAATTATATAATATAAGTGTGTGTTGTGTGTGGGTGTGGTGTGTTGTGTGGGTGTGTGTGTATACCCATAATATACGTATATGCTCAAAACGGAATAAAAAAAAAAAAAAATATATAATAAAATTATATAATATAATATTATATAATATAATTTTATATATTAAAAATTAAATATGCATACTAATAGTAATAATATAATATATAATATATATATATAATATATAAAATACTATATATATATACATTATATAAAGTATATACATATATAACATATACATTCGAGCCCGTTTAATATATGTAGATACAACACACAAAACAAAACACACACACCACAACACACACACACACACACAAACTACACCCACCAAAAACCCACACACACACACACACACACACACCCAACCCCCACCACCACACACACAACCACACACACACAAACACCATATATATTTTATATATAATATAATATATTAATAATATATAATATAATATATTATTTTACGTTGCAAAAAGAAAGGAACCTTTAGTTTAGGTTTATGTTAAAATAAATTGGGTTTTAGGTTTGTTTGGATGGGTTTTGGGAAAGGGTTGGTTTAGGATGGGTTTTTAGGTTAGGTGTAGGTTGGGTTTTGGGTTTTAGGTTTAGGTTAGGTTTTGGGTTTGGGTTTTGGGAAGGTTGGGTTAGGTTTTGGTTGGGTTTGGATTGCTTTGGGTTAGATATGATTTAGGTTTAGGTTAGTTTGGGGTTGGGTTTGGGTAGGTTTTTTTTAGGTTAGGTTGGGTTTGGGTTTGGTTTTATTTTAATTTTAGGTTAGGTTTGGGGTTGGGTTTAATTTATTTTGGGATAGTTTTCGGTTAGGTTTGGGTTATTTTTGGGGTTGGGTTTTTGGGTTTGGGTTTAGGTTAGATTTGGGTTAGGGTTTGGGTTAGGTTAAGTTGGGTTTCGGTTGGGTTTGGGTTAATTTGGGTTAGGTTTGGGGTAGGTTTGGGTTGGTTTTGGGTTACATTTGAGTTAGGTTTAATTTAGGTTTGGGTTGGTTAGGTTAATTTTGGGTTGGGTTTGGATTAGGTTGGTTAGGTTTAGGTTAGGTTTTGTTAGGTTTGGGATGGGTTTGGGGTTAGGTTGGGTTGGGTTTCAGGTTAGTTTTGGGTTGGTTTTGGGTTTGGGTTTTTAGTTAGGTTTATTTGGGTTTGGGTTGGGTTTTGGGGGTTTCGGTTTGGGTTTAGGTTTGGGTTAGGTTAGGTTAGGTTTGGGTAGAATTTAGGTTAGATTGGGTTGGGTTTTCGGTGGGTTTGGGGGTTAGGTTTGGGCTAGTTTTTTGGGTTAGGTTTATTTATTTTTGGGGTTTGGGTTTGGGTTGGGTTTTGGGGTTAGTTTTAGGTTAGGTTTTCGGAGGTTTGGGTTTGGGTTTTTGGGTTGGGGTTGGGGTAATTTTTATTTAAGGTTGCGTTGGGTTTTGGGTTGGTTTGGGTTTGGGTTTGGGTTTAGGTTTGGTTAGAAATAAAAAAAAACCCCTACACACACAACCACACATCACACACAATAACAACACACACAAAAACCACACACAAAAACAACACACACACACACACACACACAATATATTATATTTTAATATATATAAATATATATATATAATATAAATATACAAACATAACATTACATATATATCATATTTTATATATAAATATATAATATATGCATATATTGCATATATATATGAATATTACAAAAATTAATACAATTAAGACATATAGTATATGTTTATATATTATATTTATATGTATATTTATAAAAATTATATTATATATTTTATATATATATTAAAAATTATGGAACATATATGTATAATGTAAAGTATAATGATATGTATATAATATAAATATATTATATATTATAATATAAATATATTAAAATTTAATAAATATAATATATATGATTATAGTGGTGTTGGGGGTGGGGGGGGTTTGTTGGGTGTGGGGGTGGGGGGTTTTGTGTGGGGTTTGTGTTCATTATAGAAAAAATATATATAAAATGATAATTTATATATTAAATATATAAATCTATAGTATATTATTTTTTATATTATAGTAATAGATGAATAGTAGATAAAAAGTATATATAAAAATGAAATATAAAAATTTAATAATAATATTACAAAATATAAAAATATTAATAATAATTATATATTTTTAATTATATATATATACATATATTTATAAATATATATAATTAATATATAAAATATAAAATCAAATATTTTTTTTTAAAAATTTCATCTTATATTACATATATATCTACTTTTCATCGTTATCTTTATAATTAATATATAAATATAATAATTTTATTAATATATATATATATTAATATATACATATGTATAAATACTTATTATACATTACATTATAAGCATATTACATAAATATGTACATACATATATGATAGATAGAGAGATAGATAAATGATATGTGTGTGGCGTTTATGGTTTAGTGTTTTTTTGTGTGTATGAGTATACTACGGGGTATAAATATAAATATAATATAATATTAATATAATATATATATAAAAATGATTTATTTATTTTGTATATGATGGAAATATAATAATAATTATTATATATAATAAAAAAAACATTATATACAAATTTATATTTAGTATATGAGTAATAATATAATTATATATATATAAATAATAATTTATATATATATATATAATAATAAAAAATTACACAACATAACATAAATAAATAAATTTTTAATATATGATTATATATAAATATATTATATAATATATATATTTATAATATTACATAATTATTTATTTAGTATATGTATGGTAAAATATAATATTAATATATATATATTATATTATAAAATTATACTTTAAAAATTATTATTTAGTATATTTGAATTAATTTATAAAAATTTTTTTTAAAAATTTATTTACATATTTGTAATATACACAACACACACAAAAAACACACCAAAACACACACCCAACCACACCACACAAAACACACACACACCACAAAAACACACACACCACCCACACAACACAAACCCCAAAACAACACACACACACACTCACACAGACACACACACAACCACACAAACAAATATAATTTTATATAATATATATATATATTATATATATATATATATCAATAAATATATATATATATATTTTTATAAAAATATAAAAAATTATAATATAAAAATATATGTAATATTTAGATATATGAAATATAATCATATATATAATATTATATATTATATTATATATTATAATAATATATTATATTAATATTTTATAATATGACGCACAGACACACACATACACAAAAAAACACACACACACAAAAACCCAAAACCAACACCACACAATTATAATAATAATAATAAGAATGATATTAGTAATAATAATAATAATGATAATGAATAAATAAATAATAAAATTTTACCCAAAAAATTCTCTTTATTCTCATTTTATCTCATTTTTGTCATGTTAATAGAATTTTGGGAAATTTATTATCATTAAGAAAAAACCCAAAAAAATTATCAAATTAAGGGAAAAAAACGTCTTTTTGGAGAATTTCTAAAATTTACATTTCGCTAGTTTTTTGCGCTTTTTCGACTTTGGATTTTTTTTCTTTTATTTTTTTGTTGTTATGGACAAAATTCCTGTTATTATATCTTTATTATCTGTTTATAATCATTATTATGGTATCATCATTCATCATCATTATCATCATACCATATCATTATCATATTATTGCAATTTATATCATTTTTGCAATTATTTTTTATTATTGAATTAAAAAAAAAAATTGCATTTAAAATATATATTTTTACATTATACAAATAACAACAAAATTTAAAAAAATAATAACAAAAAATAGAAATATAACTGTTTATAATAATGATTATATCATTTTTTTAATCAATAGCGTTTTTTAGTAATTATTACTGTTTAAAAATTTTTTTTACAATTATACACAGTAAAAGTATAAAATGGATAATAATAAAATAATATTTTTTAATAACAATATTAGAACGTTTATTAATTAATTATATTATTATTTTTATTATTTTTTTATTACTAGATATATTTTTGGCAAAAATACTAATAATTAAAGTAATAATAGTAGTAGTAATAAATAATAATAAAAAAAAATAAGAAAATAAAAATGAAATTGAATAATATTAATAATCATCAAATTTTTACCCAAAAATTCTTTTATTCCACTTTCATCATCATTATTGTAGATTAATAGAATTCTGGAAATTTATTATCATTTTTACCCTAAAAATTCCCAAAAACATAAAATGAATAAAAAAAAACGTCTTTTTTGGAGAAAAACTCTCGCAAGGCGCTAGATTTTCCCGCTTTTTCAAATTTTAGATTTTTTTCTTTTCCCTTTTTATTATTTTGGACACCATTCCCGTTATTACACATTATTATCATGATTATCTTCTTTATATGGTTATATCATCATTATTACATTATCATATTAACACATTTTCATTTTATTGCAATTATTATATCTTTATTGCAATTATCATTATTTTTGCAATTATTGAGTTATAATTAATTTTTTAAAAACTAAAAATAACAGACAAAATATAGTAATAAAAATAATATAACAAAATAACGTTTTTAAAAAAAATTTTTTATATCTTTATTTTAATTAATATTTTTAAATGTAATTATTATGTATGAAATTTTTTTTCTAAATAACTATATTAAAAAATAAAAATAATGAAATAATCAATAAAAAATTTAATAACAATTTTAAACGTTTAGTATTATTTCATTATATTATTATATTTATTTTATTTTTACTTTTTAAAATATTTTTTTTGGCAAAAAAATAATAATTAAATACTAAATACTATACAAAAAATAAAAATAAAATAAAATTTAAAATAATTTTATAAAATATAATTAAAAATAAGATAATAATAATAAAATGATAATTTATAAGATAATAGAATAATATAAAATCAAAAAAATGTTATCCAAATTCTCTTTTTTTTCCATTTTATCTCATTATTGCATGTTTTAATAGAATTTGGAAATTATTATCTTTATTACCTAATAATTCCCAAAAATCATCAAATGAATGGAAAAAACGCATTTTTGATATATCTAAAAGGCTGTTTTTTTCGCAAGATTTTCCCGTTTTTGAATTTTGGGTTCTTTTTTTTTTCCCCTTTTTTTTTTATATGGCACAATTCGTTTATAATCATTTATTATGATATCATATTTTCTCTTTAATTCATCTTTTAATCATCATTACATCATTTTTGCAATTTCATCATCATTATTGAAATTTATTATCATCATTATTGAAAATTATTATAATTTTTATTAAAATTTTTTGCGTTATAAATATTTTTCTACAACATTTAAAACAAAATATAATGTCATAAGAATAATAATAACAATAATGACGTTTTATAATAAATTATATCATTTTTTTAATTTAATATCGTTTTTATTAATTTTTACTGTTTAATAATTATTTTTTACAATTATGATCTAGTGAAAACAAATAATGTTTTTTATTTTTTTATTATCTTTACATTTATAATTTTTTTTTGGGCAAAATACTAAAAATTTATAGCAATATAATAACAATAATAAAATGATGAAAAAATGAAATAGTAAAATTAAAAATAATCAAAATGTTATAAATTTCTCTTTTTTCTCATTTTTATCAATTTTTGTTAGATTAAAAATTCTGGAATTTATTCACTTACCCTAATAATGCCAAAACAAAAATGAAGGAGAAATTCCTCTTTTATCATCAATTACATGTTAAAAATATCTATTTTAATTTATATCTAACAACGGCAAAAAAAAATTTAGAAAAAAAATATTAAAATCATAAAAACAACAAAATCAAAAAAATTTAATAAAATATAATAAAAAATTAAAAAATATAACAATAATAAAAAATAGAAGAAAATAAAAAAGAAAAAATAATAAAGGGAATATATAATAATATATTTTATATTATAAAATATAATATTATAATATATTAAATATAATATAATTTATATATATGAAATATATATATTAGATTATATATATAATAAAATAATATAAATAATTATAATATAATTAATATATATGTTATAATATGGGTGTGTGGGGTGGGTGTGGTGTGTGTTTGGTGTGTGTGGGGTTTGGGTATATGGGGTGTGTGTGGGTTTTTTTGTATGTTGGTATTTATAATATATAATATAATATAAAATTATATATATAATATATAAATATATATATATAATATAATATAAATATATATATAATATTTAATAAAATTTTAAAACAATTTTAACACACACACACAAAACACAATTATATATAAAATTGGGTTATATATTTTTATGTATATTTTATATTAAAAATTTTTAAAATAGATATTTTAGAAAAATTTTAGATAAAATTTTAATGTTTGTTTTTTTACATATAGTAAAATTGATAAACAAAATAATACTAGATTTTTATATTTTAATTTTTATTTTTGATAAAATATTTTAAATTATATATTAAAACACATACACTTTTACACACACACTTACACACACATACAAACACAACACAAACACAAAAAAAACACACCCAATACAAACACAAACACACACACACCCCACACACACACCCACACACACACACAAAACCACACACAAAAAAACCCAACACACACACCAACAACCACACACACATAAAATATATATATTATATATATTATATATTATATATATGTTATATATTTATAATATATATAATATATATATATAAATATATTCACAAAAAAAAAATTTTATAATTTTAAAATTATATTTTATATATATATATAATATTTTAATATAAAATATATATTAATATATATATTTATAAAAAACCACACTCTATCATTTTTTCTATTTTCTATTTTTCTATCCATATATATATTTTGGATATATATAGAATACATAGATAGATAGAAAGATAAAATCCCTTTATACTTTTAAAAACCCCAAATATTAATAATTAAATATATATAATATAATATATATAAATATATAAATATATATAATAATAAAAAAAAAATATTAAAAATTATTATATAGAATAAAATATAAAAATAAATATATAATATATAAAAATAGATATTCCCTTTGGAAAAATTTTAATATAATATATATATATATATATATAAATATTTTTAATTTATAAAAATATTTTAAATAAAAAATTTTATAATATATTTAAAAAATTTTAAAAATAAATATATAAATAATGTGTGTGTGTGTGGGTGTGGGGTGTGGTGGGGGGTGGGTGTGGGAGTGTGTGTAAAAATAATACACAAAAACCATTTAAATATATATAATATAGTAATTAATATATATATAATATAATATAATAAGAAAAAATTATATTTAAGGTAATATCCAAAATGTATATATTATTATATATAATATATATAATATATATTTTAAAAAATATATATGTATATATAAAATATTTTAATATATAGTATATATATAATATTTTATAATATAAATATATAATATATATATAAAATAATTATATATTATATATATAAAATATATTTACTTTAAAATATATAAAATTATATAATATATATATAAAATTTTATTATTATATATCCCATTTATGTAAAATAACATAAAAATTATATAAATATATATTATAAAATATATATAAAAATATATAAAAATATATATATATATATATGAGGTTTGGTGTATTATGTATCCCCACAACCACACACACACACACACACACACCCCACACACACACACACACACACACATATATTTTATAATATATATTTTAAAATTATATATAAAAATATTTTTAATATATATATAATATATTTTAATAAAATATGTATTTTTAATATATATATATATATTTTAAAATTATTTTATATATATATATTTTATATTTTATTTTATACATGAAATTATCCCTATATATATATATATATTAATATATATATATATATATATTTTAATTGGGGTGTAAAGGGATAGAAATTATTTTTTCTATCAATATGTATACATTATTCTAAAATAAAATTTTATGGTTTAAAAAAAATAGATAGTAGATAGATAGATAGAGTGTGTTTAATATATATATATAATAAAATTTTTATATTTTTATATATAGATATATATAATATATATTTTAATGTTTTATATATATTATTTTATTTGTGAATATAAATAATTAAAATATATATATTATATATATATATACATATTATATAATATATATTATATATATATATATATATATGTGTGTGGTGTGGGTTTTGGTGGTGGGGTTTTGTGTGTGTGTGTTTGTGGGGTGTGTGTGTGGGTGGTGTGTGTGTGTGTGTGTTTTTGGTTGTTTTTGGTGTGTGTTGGGGTTTTGGGTGTGGGTTTGTATGTGTGGGGAAGGTGGGGTTTATGTGTATGTGTATTTTATATATATATATAAAATTATTAATTTTTAATATAATTAGGGATAATTTGGGTAAATTTTAAATTTATACATATATGTTTTACATATCAATATATATATATTTATATATATAAATATATTTATATAAAATCTTTTTTTATATATATATATATATATATATATATACCCCATTTAAATATATAGGGGTTTTTGTGTGTGGGTGTGTTTTATTGTAATATATATTAAATATATTTTAATATTTTTAATATATATATATATATATAATATATATTTTTTATATATATTTATATATATATATATTTTAAATATTATATATATAAAAATTTACCACACATAAAAACAAAACAAACCAACACACATATACACAAACCCCCACAACACACAAAACCCCACACACAAAACACACACACACACAAAACAAAAATATATATATATACATTATTTTATATAATTATAATATATATAAAATAAAATTATTATATATATATATTATATATATACAATAATAATATACATTATTTTAAATAATATTAATAATATAATATATATAAAATATATATATAATATATATTTTAAAAAATTTTATAAAATTATATATACATATTTTAATATATATATAAATATATATAATATATATGTATGTTTGTATGTTTTTATGATATTAAAATAATAAAATAAATTTATATATATATAAAATTTATTATATAAAATAGATAGATAGATAGAAATAGATATAGATAAAAAATTTTATGGGTATATATATAAAAATCTGATAAAAGATGAAATAAGGGGGAAATTGCGTCCATTCTTTTGATGTTTTTGGGCAAAATTATTGGGGTTTAATAGTGTTTAAAAATTACCGGGAATTATTTTAATATAAAAATAATGATGTTAAAAGTGAAAATAAAGAAAAATTTTGGATAACATTTGTTATTTTAATTTTATTTTATTATCATTATTTTTCATCATTATTATATTGTTTTTAAATTATTGCTTTTAATTTATTGGGGTTTTTATTGCCTAAAAATAATTATAAGTGTAATGTTAATAAAAAATAAAAATAATCATTATTATGTTTTCACTAGATCAAAAATTGTAAAAAAAATTTATTTAACAGTAATAATTACA
>NW_023644431.1:10000-12500 GCF_015228065.2 Penaeus monodon | reverse complement strand
CATTTTCCTTTTCCCACGGGGGAGTGCGGTGTTACGTTTTAGGTAAAAATTCTCTCTACTTTTCCGGGCTTGGACCAGCACTGACTTGGGCTGGCTTGGTCACCCAGTGGCTGGGTTTAGGCAATAAAGGTGAAGTTCCTTGCCCAAGGGAAGAACGAGGCGGTCGGTGACTCAAAACCTCTAATTCAGATTGCGTCGTGACAGTCTTGAGTCCGACGCTCTAACCATTGGGCCGCCGCGGCCTTGTGTGTGTGTTGGTGTGGTGTTTGTGTGTGTGTGTGTGTGTGTGTGTGTGTGTGTGTGTGTGTGTGTGTGTGTGTGTGTGTGTGTGTACACATATATATACGTATATGCTCACCAACAGGAATATATAAATAAATAAATATATATATATAAAATATATATATTATATATATTTTATAATATGCATACATAATATGTAATATATATAAATATATATATTTATACATATATATATATATATAATATTATATATAAAATATATATTATATAGTATATCATATATATCATATACATACGAGCCCGTATATACATATATGTAGATACAAACACACACACACCACACACACACACACAAAACAAAAAAAAAACTCACACACACACACACACACACACACACACACACCACTCAATATATATATAAATATTAGGTTACGTTACGTTTGCAAAAAGCAAGGATACCTTTAGGTTTAGGTTTTATGTTATACTAAATTTTAGGTTTAGGTTAGGTTTAGGTTAGGTTTGGATGGGTTTTAGGTTAGGTTTTGGTTTTGGTTTTGGATTGGTTTAGGTTAGGTTTGGGTTAGGTTTAGGTTAGGTTTAGTTAAGTTTTACGTTGGGTTTTGGGGTTGGGTTTTAAAGTTAGGTTTGGGATGGGTTTTGGGTTGGTTTAGGTTAGGTTTGGGTTAAGTTTGAGTTAGGTTTAGGTTAGGTTTGGGTTGAGGTTAAGGTTAGGTTGGGTTAGGTTTGGATTAGGTTAGTGTAGGTTTAGGTAGGTTTGGGTTGGGTTTAAGTTAGGCTTGGTTGGGTTTTGTTTTGGGGTTTACGTTTAGGTTACGTTTAGGTTAATTTGGGTTAGGTTTGGGAAATGTTTTTGTTATGTTGGGTTATGCTTGGGTTAGGGTTAGGTTAGGTTTGGGTTATGTTATATATATATATAATATTTTATATATATTATAATATATATATATATATAATTAAGCATACATACATATATATGAATATATATATATATTTTATATATATAATATAATATATATATATATTATAATATAAGTTAATATGTTTTTATATATATATATATATATACATATATATAAAGTATATACATATATATACATATACATATCGAGCCCGTATATACATATATGTAGATACACACACACACACACACACACACACACACACACACAAACTCACACACACACACACACACACACACTAAATATATTATATATAATATATATATATATATATATAAAATTTAATATTATATAATATATATATAATATATAATATATATATATTAGGTTACGTTACGTTTGCAAAAAGCAAGGATACCTTTAGGTTAGGTTTAGGTTTTATTAAGGTTTGGTTTAGGTTATGTTTAAGATAGGTTTAGGATAGGTTTAGGATATGTTTAGTATAGTTTTAGGTTAGGTTTAGGATAGGTTTAGGTTAGGTGTAGGTTAGGTTTAGGTTAGGTTTAGGATAGGTTTAGGTTTCGGTTAGGTTTGGGTTTGGGTAGGTTAGGTTTGGGTTAGATTTGGGTTATATATATATACACACACACACAAACTCACACACACACACACACACACACACACACACACACACTCACATATATATATATAAATATTAGGTTACGTTACGTTTGCAAAAAGCAAGGATACCTTTAGGTTTATGTTTGTTATAGTAAAGGTAGGTTTAGGTTAGGTTTAGGTTTGGTTTAGGATAGGTTTAGGTTAGGTTTGGTTTAGGTTTGGGTTAGGTTTGGGTTAGGTTTAGGTTTGGGTTTGGGTTAGGTTTAGTTAAGTTTTAGGTTAGGTTTGGGTTAGGTTTAGGTTGGGTTTGGGGTTTAGGTTTAGGTTGTTTTGGGTTAGGGTTTGGTAGGTTTGGGTTAGGTTGGGTACATTTGAGTTAGGTTAGGTTGGGTTTGGGTTAGGTTTAAGTTAGGTTTGTGTTGGGTTTTGGGGTTTTGGGTTTGGGTTAGGTTTGGGTTAGGTTAGTTTGGGTTTGGGTTTGGTTTTGGGTTAGGTTTAGGTTAGGTTTGGGTTAGGTTTAGGTTAGGTTTCCGTTTGGTTTGGTTACGTTTAGGTTACGTTTGGGTTAAGTTTGGGTTAGGATATGTTTTGGTTATTTTTGGGTTATGTTTGGGTTAGGGTTAGGTTTGGTTTGGGTTATGTTATATATATATATATATATATATATATATATATATATATATATATAAGCATGCATACATATATATGTAATATAT
>NW_023644430.1:0-5000 GCF_015228065.2 Penaeus monodon | reverse complement strand
AGCCGAGAGAGAGAGTCGAGAGAGAGATTAGAGGAGATATAAAGACGAGGCGAGTATATGCGAGAGAGAGAGAAGAGATAGAGAGAGAGTAGAGAGGAATAGAGATAGAAGAGAGTAGCGATAGAGAAGCGAGTGAGAGAAGAGAGACGAGAGAGAGAAGGAAGAGAGAGATAGAGAGGAGATAGAGAGAAGAGAGAGGAGAGAAGGTAGAGAGAGGAGAGGAGAGGAGAGAGAGAGAGAGGAGAGATAGATAGATAGATGGAGATAAGAGAGATAGAGAGAGAGAGAGATCGAAGAGATAGGAGAGGGAAGAAGAGAGAGAGATAAATGATAGAGAGATCAGAGATATAGAGGAATAGAAAGAGAGATGAGAGAGAGATATATAGAAGGTAGCGCAGATAAGAGAAGAGATTAGAGAAGTACAGACGAAGAGAGGTATGAGTATGAGAGGAGAGATGATGGCAAAGAGAGATAGATAGGAGAGTAGAGAGGAGAGAGAGAGGAGAGAGGTAGTAGATATAGAGGAGGAGAGAGAAGAGGATGACATAGAGAATATGAGTAGAAGAGATTAGAGATCGATGTAGAATAGAGAGAGAGAGATAGAGAGAGAGGAGGAGAGAAGATGAAGAGATAATGAGATGAAAAAATAGAGAGATGAGAGAGATATAGATAGGAGAGAGAGAGTATATATAGGAGATGATAGAGAGAGAGAGAGAAGAGATCTAGAGAGTAGAGAGAGAGAGGGAGAGAACGAGATAGAGAGAGAGTATAGGAGATAGAGAGGAAGAGTACGAGAGAAAGGAGGGAAGAGAGAGAGAGGCTAGGATATAGAAGTGCAGAGAGTAGAGGAAGAGGTGAAGAGAGAGAGATAGGGAGAGAGAGAAGAGGAGAGAGTAGAGAAGAGGTGAGAGATGAGAGAAGGGATAGAGGAGAGAAGAGGTATAGAGAGATAGAGAGGGAGAGATGAGAGAGGGGAGTGAGAGAGGAAGAGAGAGGGAAGAGAGAGAGAGAGCGGAGAGAGAGAGGAGAGGAGAGAGAGAGAATATGAGGAGGGAGAGAGAGAGATAGAGAGAGTGAGAGATAGATAGATGAGAGAGAGAGAGAGATAGATAGAGATAGCGGTAGAGATTAGATAGAGCCTCTCGTCCTCCTCCCCGGGTGGGTGTGGAGAGGAGAGTATCTAGAGAGAGAAAGAGATAGATAGAGAGAGAGAGAGAGAGAAAAGAGAGAGATTAGAAGAAGCGAAAAAAAAAATAAATAAAGAAAAAGACGAGAGAAGAGAGAGAAACGAAGAGAGAGAGAGAGAAAGAGATGCGAGTAGAGAGAGAGAGACAAGAGAAAAGAGAGAGAGAGAGAAAGAGATATATAGAGAGAGAGAGAAAAGAGAGAGAGATAAGAGATAAGAGAAGAAGAGCGAGAGAAGAGAGAAGTAGAGAAAGAGAGAGAAGATATTAAAGAGATCGTTAAACTGAGAGAGAGAAAGATAGAGCGAGAAGAAAAGAAGAGAGAGAGAGAAAGAGAGAGAGCGAGAGAACAGAGAGATAGATTAGTAAACTATAGAATAGATATCACAAGAGGTAGGAGAGAGAAAGGAGATATAGAGAGAGAAAGAGAGAGAGTATATAAAGAAGTTTAATAGAGATAAGAAGAGAGAGAAAAGAGATAAGAGAGAGAAAGGAGAGAGAGATGAGAGAAGAGAGATATGATGAGAAAGATAAGAAGAGCAATAGAAAGAGAGATATAATAGAGAAAAGAGAGAGAGAGTAGAGAAAGATAGAGAGAGAGAAGAGAAAGAGGAGGAATAGAGCAGAGAGAGCGAGAGAGAGATATGAGATAGATAGTAGAATATTAGAGAAGAGAGAGAGAACGAAAGTGAGAGGAGAAACAAGGAGGAGATAGAGAGAGGATAGAGAGAGAGAGAGAGAGAAGAGAAGAGAGAGAGAGAGATAGAAGAGAAGCGAGCGAGAGGATGAAAGAGTGAGATAGAGATAGGAGAGAGCGAAGAGATGAGGAAGGTAGAGACGAGAAGAAATATAGAGATAGAGAAGATGAGAGAGAGATAGAGAATAGATAGATATAGAGAGAAAGAGAGAAGAGATAGCGAAGAGATGAAATAGATATAAGTGAGATAGATATCGAAGTGAATAAGATGATAGAGACTGAAGAGATAGAGAGAGAAGTAGATGAGAGAGATAGATAGTAGAGAGATGATAGATACGATGAGAGATATAGGAGAGAAGATATGAGGAGGAAGAGAGAGAGAGAGAGAGAGAGAAGAGAAGAGGTAGCGTGATAGAGAGAGAGAGAGGAGGAGAGAGACGAGAGAAGCTGTAGAGAGAGCAGAGCTAGAAGTAGAGAGGCGAGAGAGAGAAGCGAGTATGGAGATGAGAGAGAGAGAAGAGATAGAGCGGATAGAAGTGAGAGAGAATGAGATGCGAGAGAGAGCGAGAATATAGAGAGAAGGAGATATACGAGAGAGAGAAAGAGAGAAGAGAGGAGAGAGACGAAGAGAGATAGCGAGAGAGAAAGAGAAGAGAGAGTACGAAGAGAGAGCATGAGGTGAGAGGGTAAAGAGAGATAGAGAGAGGAGGAGGAGAGAGATAGAGAGAAGAGAGAGAGAGAGAGGAGAGAGAGAGAGAAAGAGAGAGAAAGGAGAGAGAGAGACAAGAAGAGAGAGAGAGACAAGAAGAGAGATGAGAGAGAGAGAGAGAGATAGAAACGATATGGGCTGAGGAGACAGGGAAGAGAAAGAGAGAGAAAAGAGAGAGAGATAGAGAGAGAGGAAGAGAGAAGGAAGATGAGAGAGAGAGAGAGAGAGAGAAGAGAGAGAGAGAGGGAGAAGAGAAGAGAGACGAGATGAGAGAGAGAAGGATAGAGAGAGAAGAAGAGAGATAGAGAGAAGAGTAAAGAGAGATAAAGAGATGAGAAGAGAGAGAGAGAGGAAGAGAGAGAGAGAGAAAGAGAGGAGAGAGAAGGAGAGACAGAGAAGAGAGAGCGAGAGAGAGAGAAGATTGGAGATATGGAAAGAGAGATCGAAGAGTAACGATAGAGAGAGAGAGTCAAGAATAAGAGAGAAAGAAGAGATAGATGAGAGAACGAGAGAGAGAGATAGAGAAAGGACGAGAGAGAGAGATGGAAGCGAGAGAGAGAGAGAGAGGGGATAAGCGAAATGAGGGAAAGATAGGGGAGAGAGAGAGAGAGAGTAGAGTAAGAGAGAGAGAGAGAGAGAGAGTAGATGGAGATAAAGAGAGAGAGAGAGAGAGAGAGAGAAGATAGAGAATAGAGAGAAGAGAGAGATGAGAGAGAGAATCGAAGATAGAGAAGAGAGATGAGAGAGAGAGTAGAGAGAAGATAGAGAGAGAGAGAAGAAGAGAGATAGAGGAGGGGAGAGAGAGAAGAGCGATAGAGAGATGAGAGAGAGAGAAAGGAGAGATGAGAGAGGAAGGCGAGGAGAGAGAATAGAGAACGAGAGAAAGTAGAGGCGAGAGAGAATAAGAGATGAGAGAGACGAGAGAGAGAGGAAAGAGAGGAAGAGAAAGAGAGATGAGTAGAGAAGAAAGAGAGAAGCGAGAGAGAGAGAGAGAGGAGAGAGAGAGGAGAGAAAGCGAGAGAGGAGAGAAAGAGTAGTAGTATAGATAGAGAGAGAGAGAGAGAGAGAGAGAATATAGGGAGAGAGGGAAGTAGATAGAGAGAAGAGTAGAGAGATAAAGATAGAGAATACTAGAGAGAGAGAGATAGAACAAAGAGAGAGAAGAGAGGAGAGAGAGAGATAGAGAATATAGACGGAGATAGAGAGAAGAGAGAGAGAAAGAGAGAGAGAAGAAAGAGAGGAAGAGCGGTAGGAGAGAGAGAGAGAGATAGAAGAGAGAGAGAGATAGAGATAAGAAGAATAGAGAGAAATAGAGAGATAGTAAGAGATAGAGAGAGAGAGAAGAGAGAGAGAGCTTAATATAATGGATGAGCGACCAGAACGCGAAGAGAAGAGAGAACAGAGAGTAGAGAAGAAGCAGAGAAGTAGAGAGAGCGATAGAAGCGAGAGAGAGATATAGAGAGAGATGATAAGATAAGAGAGGATAGAGGAGAGAGAATTAGGCGGAGAGATAGAGTAAGTGAGAAGAGAGAGAGAGAAGAGAGAGAGAAGGGAGAAGAGAGGAAGGAGAGAAGAGAAGAGAGAAGCGAGAGAGAGAAGAAGAGAGAGAGATGAGAGAGAAGAGAGAGAGAGATAGGAGAGGCGAGAGAGAGAGAGAGAGAAGAGATAGAGAGAGAGAGAGAGATGAGAGAGTAGAGGAGAGAAGAGAGATAGAGAGGATGAGGAGAGGAGATAGAGAGAGAGAGGAGAGAGAGAGAGACGAGGAGAGAGAGATAGAGAGTAGAGGAGAGAGAGAGTAGATGAGAGAGAGGAGATAGCTAGAATAGAGCGGAGTAGAGGAGAGATAGGAGAGAGGAGAGAGAGAGAGAGAGGAGAGAGAAGAAATGAGAGAGAGAGCAGGAGTAGATGAGAGAGAGAGAGAGAGATGATAGAGAGCAGGAGTAGAGAGAGATAGAGGAGATAGAGAAAAGAGAGAGAGGAGGAGGAAAGGGAAGAGAAAAGGAGGAAAGGGAGGGGAGAGAGAAGGAGGAAAAGAGGAGAAAAGAGAGAGAGAGGAGAGAGAGAGAGAAAGAGAGAAAAGAGAGAGGAGGAAGAGAGGAGAGGAGAGGGAAGGAAAGGAAGAGAGAAAGGGAGAGAAGGGAGAGAGAGGAAAAAGAAGAGAGAGGGAGGAGATGGAGGAAAGAGAGAGGGGAAAGAAAGAGAGTAGAGAGGGGAGGAGAGAGAGAGGAAGGAAAGAGAGGGGAGAGGAGAGGAAGAGAGAGGAGGGGGGAAAGAGGAAAGAGGGAGGAGAGGAGGGAGGAAAGAGAAGGAGAGAGGAGGAAGAGAGAGAAAAAGAGGGGGGAAAGAAGAAAGGGAGGGAAAAGGAAAGAAAAGGGAAAAAAAGGGAAAGGGGAAAAGGGGAAGAAAGAGG
>NW_023644429.1:0-2500 GCF_015228065.2 Penaeus monodon | reverse complement strand
TGTTTATCTGTGTTCTGTGTGTGTATGCGTGTAGTTTTTCCTTTCCCCGCTTTTTTCGAAAACCCTATGCCCATCCGGTTGCCTCTCCCTTTTAAAACTCCTTTTCCTCCTTAAACCCCCCAATCCTTCGTTTCCTATCCTCTTCTTTTTGGAAACCCTTCCTCCCTCTCCCTTTTCCCATCCCTTTTCCCTATTTAAGTCCCTTCTTTTCCCCACATTCTTCTCCCCTCCTTTTCTTTTTCAGCCCCCTTTCCTCTTTCTTTTTCCGCCCCTCCCCCCTTTCTTTTTTAAATCTTCCCTTCCGGCAAAAAATAAATGCCAGAATGACGGCACTGAGTAAATAGAGCTTACTTGCCTCGAATAATAATAAATAATCAATATAATAATGGATAACTTAATGATAGTGATAACAACAACAACAAGAACAAAACAACAAGGATTATGATAATATCATAATAATGATAATATAAATAAGCTAATCACCATTCAATCACTGGAAGATGACCCACATTATAAACTAAAATATAAATAACATAACAAAAAATTGTAATCTAGCCAGATAATTCGTATCTTTTGCATTTACAAAATAAAATGGACAAATCATACTCTAAAAAAAAAAAAAAAAAAAAATAGAAAAGCCAATAAGGCGCATTGTGCTCTTTCGTTAATGTCCAAATAAAATGACACATGGATGAGCACATTCCGAGTTTTTTTTTCTGACCGCAATCCAGGAGCAGTCAGTATACGTGAGTTCACAGCTGAACTCCGGAGTCACATGAAATGTTTTTTTGAAATTGTGAAATCAAGCGTAGTGCACTAACAGGCCTCATTCGCAAGTAATATCTAACCCAGAGTCGGGTTTGTTAAAACAAGAAAAAATCAACGACATTTAGAAGCAAGCGATAAGGACTCGTAATTAATAAAACTATTAAGGGAATATAAAATAGAAATAAAAAAATATATATAAATAAAAAATCCTTCTCTAATAATGTTCACGTAAAGGGCAAAAGATTTTCAATGATGATCCAAAGGTATCTAAAGGTTAACGTTACTATCAAAAAGGCTTTAGACAGGGTGGCATTAGTGTAATGAGTGTTTTTTAGAGAAGAATGGTGTAAGCAATATCCTGTCCTCTATTAAGTAAAAACTTTGAACAGAAAGTTTGTGCTAAAAAACTAAAAAGTTATTTTACTGAGGATTCAATTTGCCGAGTAACAGGCCAAGGTGATACAGGAATAGTGGAGCAAAGTTTTGCAATGTGTCTATTACCCATTGAACCTCCGCAGTCACATGAAATTAATGTTGAAGTGATTTCAGAATTTCCGCAATTCATATATATTTTATATATATATATATATATATATTATATATATATATAATATATATATATATATATATATAATATATATATATATACACCACACCACACACACATATATATATATATATATATATATTATAAAATATATATATATATATATATATATATATATATATATATATATATAATAATATATAATATATATAATTATATATATATATAATATATTATGTGTGTGTGTGTGGTGTGTGTGTGTGTTTTGTGTTGGGTGTGTGGGGTGTGTGTGTAAATTTTTAAAATAGTAAAAGAGAAAATATATTATAAAATATATATTATATATATATATATATATATATTAATATATATATTTAAAACATATAATATACACATATATATATTATATATTATATATATATATATTATAATTTATATATATATATATATACTATATATATATATATATATGTGTGGTGTGTGTGGGGTGTGTGTGTGTGTGTGTGTGTGTGTGTGGTGTGTGTGTGTGTGAGTGTATATAATATATATCTATATTATATTTTATATATATTATATAAAATTTTATATGAATATATAACATATTTATATATACATATACATTTATACACATATATATTATGTCATATATATGTTTTATATTATTTTATATATATATAATATATTATATATATATATATATATCTATAATATATATTATATATATATATATATATATATATATATATATAATATTTTATATATATATATATATATACATACACGCACACAACTCCACACACACCACACACACACACAACACACACACACACACACACACACAACACACAATATATATATATATAATATATTATATATACATAAAATTATATTATATTATATAATATATATATATATTATATATTTTATATATATATATATATATATATTTAAAAGAATTGAGAGGAGAAAAAATGCAACATGTATTATATTGAAATGTTTAGAGTGGTCGTGACGTACGTTTTTTTGCATACTTCCCACAAAAAATAAAGACTGATATACGATTATCCTTTAAAGCAGTTCTTTTTCCAAATTTTTCTTTGAGTTCCCAATTTCCCTGAACGTGACTCCCCAAAATTTTCCCTTGGTAAGTGCAACCCCCCGTTTGGGGGGGGCCCCCCCCCCCCC
>NW_023644428.1:0-8673 GCF_015228065.2 Penaeus monodon | reverse complement strand
CCTAACACCTCCATCCCCCTGCTCCACCCTCAAAATTGATTTTTCCCCCCCCTACTCCCCTCCCCCAATTTTAAACCCCCCACCCCCTTAAAACAGCCTCACCACTCCGCCTCCGTCCCTCTACCCCCAATTTTATATTTATTTCCCAAAATTTTAAAAAGGATGAATGAAAATGAATTTTACACAATACAAGCCCTATTTTAAGCGGTTTTGGAATAATATCGTCAGAAATTTTCCACAATACAAGAGATCTATTTAACCGGTTTCGAAACATATCTTCGTCAAAAATATAGTCTTTCGACGAAGATATATTCAAACTCTCTGTATTGGAAAAAATTATTCATTCTCTTTCATCCCTTTTTCTACTTTCGTCAGCATGAATACGTTCACTTGCCCCTACTTCCATTCCATTCTCTCCAGTGCAGATCCCCTTCTCCATTGTCCCTGCTCTCACTACAAGTCACTAGTCATTGCGAATATTATAAGTTCATGGAGATCCTCCCGATCTAAATCCCTTGGGATATCCACAATCAGGGCAAACAAGAAAGGGATCATTATTATAATTATTTATTAATTTTGTGAACAATATTATATTGTAACATTTAATTGCAATTTTTTCTTTTATTTCCCGAATCCTGTTTTTTTGTCTTAACCCAACCGCCCCGGATTTATTTCTGTACTTAGTTTTTTTTTTAAAAGAATTTTGTTACATACAGATGGCTCCCCGTGTTTCTCAGCCCGGGAAGGAGCTATCAGAGGCCTAATGACCGATCCCATTTTTCCCCTTCCTTTAATTGGCAGGAAAAAAAGTTTTTTTTGAAAACAGTTAAAGATAAGTTGGAGACACTCGGTTGAATTTTGATGGAAACCACCCTTTGTTTAACCCCGCAGCAATAACAATAAGTTTGTGCCCACAAGAGTACCCGGGGCCCGGGGCCTTCCGTCCGTGGCATTTTTGCTTTGAGTTTTGTAAATAAATAAATTTTAAAGTAAAAACCCGTAGATTAAGAACATTATTGGCTTTGCCACACCTTCGGCTCTAGATTGCAGGTGAACGAGGCTACTGTCGTAGTCAGCAAACCCCCCTCAGACCCGCAGCTCTCTTTACACCCGGGGAGCCCCTTTTTGGGGTTTGACCCCGGGTAGGAGGCCCATAGTCTGGGGCGTCCTTTGGGGGCACTTTTTCTCTTCTAAATTTTTCATCTTAAGTGATTTCTGAGCCTACCCGGGGTCCTTTTGAACCCCCTATTCGTTGGGGGGTGGCATCTATTACCCTTTCCCTTTGCCCAGGCAAGTTCCCCGGGAGGGGAAATGTCCCCCCAAAAATAATCAATCCCTCGCTGTGGACTGGAGAACGCAACCAGGGTTCCTGGGGGGTAGAGGACGAAAAAAATGATTTATCTCTTAGCATGTGTTAGGTTGATACCAAAAATTAAGGCCCTTTTTTCCCTTAGGACAAAAAAAGAGACAAGGGGTCGGACTGGTCCGATGCCCGTATGGAGCTCCCCCCCGGTACCCTTCTCTCCTCAAGGAGGGGGGGACTCAGACCACTCTCAGACCAATCGACTTGAAAACCCGGAACCCACTAACGACAAAACGAGAAGGGGCCCATTTTTCAAAATCCCCCAGAGAATGCAAGGTTCGCGAATGTAAAATGCGTGAATGAAAATCAAGTTTTTGAACTGAACCCCTTCTCATCAAAAAGGTCCTTTGTGGTCAAGTGGACGGGCGTTTTTGATTTTGTCAAAAATTTGCGAGAGGGAAAGCCTCCTTTTTTTAAAGTACAATAAATCCCAGATTTAAGGTTTTACTAAGTGAGCAAATTCTGATCTTGGGGTTTAAAGAAAACTTTTCCCTTTTGGCCAAAAACCGTAAGGGAGAATTTTTCAAGGGATTTGAGGACGAGGGAAGAAAGTGAAATTCTTGAGAGCATGAAGGCCCAAAGGCGTAGTGGACGTTCATTGTATGACAAGAAGGAGGGGAATGTGGGGGGAACAAAAAATGGACTGTGTTTTTTGACCTTTTGTTGAATAAATTCCAGAATATGTCAATGTCGGTTATAAAAGGTTAAAGAAAAGACCTTTGTCCAAAACCAATGCATTGTAAAGATCCCAAAAAAATTCGGACACACTCATTAAGATGCATTGATAAAGTTTCAAATAAATTTGTTTGCCGCAAATGTGTAAGCCCATAAAAACCCATCACTTGTACAGCCAAATCCCAAAGTGTAATTGTGGAGGCCCCCATCAGTCGGGACTGCTGAGTGAACATCCTGAAGAAGGGAGACTGGACTTGAATATATGAGGAAGCATAAATTTTATTTATACTGAAGCTAAGGGGAAAGGGGAAAATTTTTGACACACAAACCCGAATTCCCTATGCTGAAGCAGTAAAACTCCCCCCTAGTCCCAATTTAAATGTCAGTCAAAGCTTGCACCCCAAGGAAAAGGGAAATTCCCGAAACTGAAACAAACGTTAAAGAATTAAAAATTAAAGTGTACTTTTGACAAAAAGTCGACAAATGCTGCATAACCCCAGCATAAAAATCCTAAGGGGGTAAACCCGAATCACAGTCCGGAGGCACTTCCGCCCGGGTACCCCCGTGAGGACTTCGTCGGCTCGCATCGGCTTTCGTGAGAGAAGCAGGTCGCAATCTGTCAGTCTTTCTCCCTCGCCAGGGGGTGCGGGGAAGGGGGTTTTTTCTCCAAATCCCCCCGGAGAGGCCCCCGGGAAGCGAGGGAGAGGAGGCGTTCCCCCCCAAAAAAAGAAGAAAAAACTGGTGGACAAGGCACTTAAAACCCCCAAAAAAAACTAATTTTCGCGTCGACCATTGTACATGGAACTGTCGAAGTTTAGATCTAAAGTAAATGCCCTTAAAATTTATTAGCCTCGTCCATGCTCCAAATATATAGTTCTCCAAGAAACGCCTTTTAAACACCTGTCTCTGACGAGGTCGTTTCGTGAGGGAAATACCATTTTGCGGAAGGTCGTGAGGGTGGGTGGGGGCGGGTCGCCATGCATCCACCCAAAACCTCCCTTTACAGAATGACTATTTATTCTATTTTGGGGTTTGTCGCATGCAAAGTAAAAATTTAATGGCACGTACTGGCTAATGTTAATTTTTTTGTCCCCTGATGCAGTGATAGCCTATGATGAGCTCTTTTTCTTCGGAAGTTTTTGCCACAAAATAAAGTAATTTTAGCTATTTTAATGCTATCAACCCCTTATGGGGTCCCCGCGGGTGGATGGAGAGGGAGAAAGTAGTTAAATTGAAATGAGTCGTCTATCCTTCGAATGATGGTTAGTCCCACGCGGGTGGGCGATATCCGTAATTTGAGCTTTTGACCATCACTGGTCTCTTTATCAATAGAAACCAAGGCCGTGGCACCCATTACGACTCGTGGAAGCGATCATTTCATATTGATTAATATTTAGCGACACAGTGAGAAAAGCCTTCAGCGCTAAATAACGTAAAAAAAGGGGACTGGGTCGCCCACAAGGGCGTCAAGCTGAATTGTTGGAGAAACCCTTGATGATAAAGTAAACAATATTCAGAATTCGATTATGAAGCAGCATTCATCCATTCCCAAAACTTCGAAGATAGCGTTAAGCATAGAGTTCCATGGTGGGCACCAGTTGCCGCAGGGGGCTGTGCCCAGAAAAAAGGGGTACAGGCTTTTCAAAAATAAATCACTAAGAGAACTTTTTGCCCCCTTTCAAACTAGCAAAAAGGTAGGGGTCGTAGAGTAAAAGCAAGCAAAAAGAGATCCGGCGGAGCTTTTTCTCTACAAAAACAGCAACACCAAAAAAAATCAGAGGTTTGGGCCATACAATAAATCAATAAAAAAAAATCATCTTCTAAAATAATAACATCATCCACAGGGCACTAATTCGATTCAGCTAGAGACATTTCTAATGACCGCCAGGGAGTTCTCTCTACAAGAGCTCGGCTAATTTCCCTCCCCCCTTCCGGGTACCCAAAGGAAGAGGCTGAGCTGCAACCAATTTACTTTTCCACAGGAGATGACTTTGATTTCAATAAAAACTAACAATTGTGAGCTTTTTCCGAGCCTAGAAACCCGTAGAGGAACATCCCAGGCCCCGATGAATTCGATATGAGAATGAAGCTTTAATCATGATGACATGATTAAGTTGCTAGAAGGGGTACAAGAAAATTTGGGAAAAAACACACTTTTCCAAATCTCCCGTGAGCAAGCCCCAGAAACAAGTAGGAGTTTCTTGGAGGCAGGCCCCCGAAAAAGTTCCGCTTTGTCACAGTTACATCCGAATCCAAGCTAAAGCATTACCAACCCTGATGACTTCCAGGCAAATCCATTCCTAAGCCTCACCCCCCTTTCAATACTTTTTCCCAAGCGGTCTCCTCCCCCCCGACAAATGCCTTGTCTTTTGGGGCAAAGGGTTGGGAGATCGTAGAGAAAAATTAAACCCTTTTTTCCTTTTTAGACTATGGTGTAGTTCAGTACACTGCTACACCATTCCCCAAAGCCGTCTAAGATTCTTCCCGCAGACATGGCTCCCCTTTTTAAGTTACATTGGTGGAGAATCCTCCATTTTCAAACCCCAACAAAAACCCCCCCCGTCGTGTCAGAACTATTGGGGCTCCCCTAAGTATTTTATAAGGGTGCCTACCTCAAGTTTGGGTTTGAAGTGGCAAGTATAAATAAAACTTGCCTCACTTTACGCAAGCAGACACGAGACGTTTTGACGAGGTTTCTCTCTATCCTCCAACAATGGCTCTGCCCCTCCCCATTTTCCCAAGAGTTTCTAATCTCCCCCCGCTTTTTTTCATCCTACTTTTATGTTCCTTTCCCCAGCCCAAATTATTTGCCATTCTAAAAACCCCGTACTATTCGAAAATTATATCACAAAATTCCCCGGTGCTTATCCTTTCCTCCTCCAACTCGTGACAAGAAAGCTAAATGTCCATCAATCTTTAAACCCCTTCTTCCACCCTCAAAAACCGTCCCCCCTTCCCCCCCCCAAAAAACCCCTCCAGCCGAAAATTCAGAAACTTGAAGACATTCAAAAAAATTTAAAAGACCCTAGGAAATGCCTAACCCCATCCATCCTCAACTTTACTCCATTTCTTCAAAAACCCAAGTAACTGCCATTTTTTGAAATTTCCCGAAATGTGATCCAAATGCCTTTAAACCCTCTCTCCTTTGCTAATCTACCTTACCCTACGGAATCCTTGCGAAACCCAATCTTTCCTTTGGGAAAAAGTGATTTGATTCCATTGAATCCCTACCTTCCTGAAACTGCACAAACTTCGACGGGTAGAACATTTAAAACATCAAAAATAATCCCTCTGTTTTCTTTTTGCTATACCCTTTTAATAGTGTAGAGACCCATGATGTCTAGCAATATATTGTTTGTAAAATATTCCCATCCCCCCTGGCTATTCTTCCATTTTTCTTTCCATCCTACCTTCCCTCCTAATCAAATTCCTTTTCAATTCCAAAACCCGATATGCAAATTGCTCCACGCCCCCCACACCCACCCCTCCTCCCCGCTCTACCCCTACGAGTCCCCCCTCCATCTCCTCCTGCCGCACGTCCTCCACCTACCTCTGCTTTTACCCTCGATGCCATCTCTTCTTTTCCCCCCCCATAAAAAAACCCTTTTTTTTTTCTCCAAACCCCCCCAAAAAAACCCAAATTGGAAAAATCCGAAGACTTCAAAACTATTAATCATAAAACCCGGTAACAGCCCCACTTAATAATCTTTTAGTTCTTTCTCCTTTTCACTTAAAGTAACTCCCCACATCCAAACCATGTTTGGGATCACGGTTATATTATAGTTTCCCTTTTTTAACAGAGAACACCAAAGAAAATGTCATTAAAAACTAGGCAGCGAGGGGAACTCCCCTAAATTGCTCCGGCCCGGGATGGTGCCGTTTTGTGTCTGGATTTTTTTTAAAATTTGCGTTTTTTGTAATTAGGGTTATTTATTTGTCTTTAAATTATAGTAATAATTTTGGGGTCATGATTATCTGAGGCTTCTTGTTCTTTTTTATTAGTTTTATGAGATTTTATCAACTATATTAGGATAATTATAGTATTATTGTAACCATCCTCATTACAATATTTTTTTTTTTCTTTCGGTTCCCCCATTTAAGGGTCGGCACAGGGGATCTTTCAATTCAAAACAAAACACTTTTTTCTATTAGTTACAAAAGGTTTTTGTACATGGTTACAGGTACAATGATAAGGGGTAAGCAGAAAAAATGATGTATAGAAGGGGTTTCAGAATTTTAAAATGTTTTTCCCTTTTCTAGTCCCCTCTTTTTTGATATGGTATGTATGTATGTGAAAGTGTATATTATATATAATATATATTTTATATAATATATATATTTATATATATATATATTGTTTCGCCGACCGCCCGTCCTCTGCCACCCAACACAAGGCAGGTAGGGAGACGGCGGGTATCCCAGGGGCGTGAACATGAAAAGCTAAGAGGCACCCAGAACCACAGCGTCCCCAAACACCAAGAGGGGGAAAAGCCCAAATGGCGAGGCAGGGCACGAAATAAATCAGATGACTGTCTTTCCTTTATTCCCCAAGTATTACCCCTACCCTTTTTTATAGGCCCCCAAAACAGGGGGGGAAACCCGTGCCCCCTTTCACGGTACGCTTATAAAAAGGGGAACACAAAGTTTATCGGGGCACAAAAGGGCACACACGAGGATTTTACAGGAGCAGCACCCCCAAATGCGTCTTGGCTTGTTCCCCCGCTTCCGCTCACAGCCCGCTGCTCATGTTTTCCAGGTTCCCTTCGGGGTTTAAACATGTTTTGCCAGAGACAAAGACCCATGGCGTAGCAATATTTTAAAATATATATTTTTATATATATTTATTATAATATAATATATATTATTATATAATATATATATATATATTTAATATATATATTAATATTATGTGTGTGTGGTGTGTGTGTTGTGGTTTGGGTGTTTGTGTGTGTGTGTGTGTGTGTTGTTTGGTGTGTGGGGGGGTGTGTGTGTGGTGTGTGTGGGGGGTTTTGTGTGTGTGTGTTTTTGGGGTTTTCTGGGGTGTTGTGTGGGTGTGTGTGTAGTGTGATGTGTGGTTGGGGGTGTGTGTCCAACTTATCGTCTTGTAAAATTTCTCAGTCATTTTTTTCTATAACAAATCCCTTCCCCCCCACTCCACCATCTATCAAAAACCGCCTTTCCACCCCCCTCCCCCGTCTATCGCAAATCAATCACATTGACACTCCTTTCCACTGCTCCATCCTAACCCCAACCTTGTTTCTTGTTCGCCTCTCCACCCCACTCTCCCCTGCTGCCCGCTTTCCCCTCAATATTTAAATTCCTCCTCCACCCTCACCAGTTCTACCTTTTACAGCCTCACCACTCCGCCTCCGTCCCTCTCATTCACACTTTTATACTTTAGTTCCAAATTTAAAAAAGGGTTTATGAATGAGAATGAATATCTACACAATACAAGCCATATTTTTAAGCGGTTTTGGAATACATCATCGTCAGAAATTTCCACAATACAAGAGATGTATTTAACCGGTTTCGAACATATCTTCGTCAGAAAGATGTATTTCTGACGAGGATGTATTCGAAATCATTTAAATACATCTCTTGTATTGTGAAGATATTTATTCACATTCATACGTTTTTCAACATTGGTCAGCATGAATACGCTTCATCTTGTTCCTACTTCCTTTCCCCACTTCTCTCCAGTCCCAGACCTCCACCTTCTCCACTTGCTCCCTGCTCTCACTACAAGTCACTATGTCATCTGCGAATATTTAGTTCAGTGGAGATTCCTCCCTGATCTCAACGCCTTGATATCCACAATCATGGCAAACAAGAATGGACATTATTATAATTATTATTATAATTTTGTGATAACAATCTATCATTGAATCATTCTAATTGCCAAAATTATTCTTTTATTTCACCTGAATCCTGTTTTCTGTCTTAACCCACCGCCCCGGATTTATGTTCTGTCCACTGTAGTTTTTTTTTTTAAAGAATTTTGTTACATACAGATGGCTTTCCCCGTGTGCTCAGCCCGGGCAAGGAGTCTATCATAGGCCCTAATGACGATCCTCATTTCCCCATTCCTTGAATGGCAGGAAAAATGTTTTTCTTATGATTTCAGTTGAAATTGATATGTGTGGAGACCCCTCGTGTTTGAATTTTTGATGAGAACCACACCTTGTTTAACGCAGCAGCAATAAACAATAAGTCTTGTGCCACAAGAGTTACCCTGGAGCCCGGGGCCTCTCGTCTCGCTAGGCATTATTGCTTCTGGGGTTTCGTAAAGTAAATAAATTTAAAGTAAAATCCTGTAGATTACAGAACATTATTGTGCTTTTCCAGCACCTTCAGTGCTCTAGATTTTCAGGTGACACGAGGCTACAGTAGTGTAGTCAGCACCCCACCTCAGACCCGCAGCTCTCTTCACACCAGGGGAGCCCTTTGGGCTTTGACCCCTGGGTTTGGGAGGCCCCGTAGTCTGGGGCGTCCTTTGGGCGCACTTTTCTCTCTCTTAAATTTTTCATCTTAATGTGACTTTCCTGAGCTACCGGAGTTCCTCGTGAACTCCCGTATCGCTTGGGGGTGGGGCATCTACTTCCCCTTTTCCCTTTGCCTGGGAAGTTCGGCGGGAG
>NW_023644427.1:2500-5000 GCF_015228065.2 Penaeus monodon | reverse complement strand
TCTGAATATAAAATTTGTTTGGTTGTAATAGCTGAAATACAGAGTGCCAAATTATCAATTATTTTCAATTAGCTAATGTTTATCATTATCAAAAAAACTATGGTATATACAGGGTCCTATCAATTTCCCTGGTGTGAATGATGTTAATAGTATTATGATTAAAATAACACAACTACTGAAATGTGCACACTGGATTGATAAGTAAAGAATGACTACATAAACTTGCATTTTCATATATTTTTAAAACGAAACTCCATTCAAAATTTTTGATGCTACTGTTTTAAAATTATGCTTTAATGATTTTAGGGAAAATATAATATGATGAGAAGTATTTAGAATATTTGAAAAGGCGAAATATGCAAGATTAGAAATTTAGTGGGCATATTTAATTACGCGGAAGTCAAATATATTCTTGGGGGAAGCATAATCTCTATCATGCCAGTAACAAAAACAAATCAAATGGACGTGTTGCATTCACTCCTGATACATCCAATACTCTTAGAAAAAATGGGTAAATTAAGGGTAAAAAAAATGGCGAATCTAGTGTCCCAAATAACTTAACCTTTAAAAGGTAAATCACGCATAGTTTACCTACAGCGTAAAAAGATAAGTCAAGTACCTTTTTCACCCCTTATTTAGGGTAAATGGAAAAGCTAATTAACCCTCTTGTAACTAATTTTCCCTTTCTATGGGTAATAGCACATGGTTATTTTCCCTTGTGTATTAATTAACTCTTTCCTTTGGGTAAAATTATTGAGGGGGAATTAAATGTCTTTCTTTATTTTAGTTCACATTTTTAGATCCAATTGCAAGCATGTGATGTGTGGAGGCTATTTCTTTTCCCCATGTAGTCCCGTTTTGAACAATTACCCGTACAAGTCTCTAAGGAATCACTGTTATAAATAACTGCACCTTCTGGGAATAGCTGAATTAACAGCTAATTTGACAAAGAAAATGGCATTTAAACTTGTTAACATTCAAACATAATTAAAATTATTACTAGTTACCCAACTTAGTGATCCTGATAAATCACTATGATTTTGCTATAAATGGCATGATATATTATATATATATATATTATATATATATATATATATATATATACACACACACACACACACACACACATTAATCTTTCAATTAACACCTGGTGAACGTGGGACTGACAGTTTACGCAGCAGGTTCCTTCAAAATTGCGCCTTGGTTTTGTACGTCACGTAAAGAATCTGTTTTTGTCATACTCTCATAAAATTGTGAGTGATGTCAGTGCGGCGATGAAGTTTCGCAGGAGTGAAGCAATCACGCCGCAAAACCTTTACACAAAGAATAGAAAAGTTAATTACATTGAGGCAGTTAAAAACCTGGATACAAACGAAATATCTCTCAGTGTCACTGCATTGCACCTAAATAAAATCTTCATCACCTTACAATAGCCACTAATCATACTCCACAACCCCTGACATACCATAATTACAGGCATAATTCCTTAGCATACACAAATAACAGAAAATAATTACATCCTTAGTAGCGCGAGTTGACATTTATCCAGCACATCCAAAGTAAAAGTGCCAAATACCACCCAAATACAGGATAGCATACGAACTGACTTCGCTACGTGGATACATTTAGTAAAGTCAGTTCGTATGCTATCTTTATACTGTATTGTCGGTTTTTTAAAGAAAATAATCCCCAAACATGATGCATAGGAAATGGGAGCGTAATGAAGGTAATTTACAAAGGGTAAAAGTAAATAGATAAATAATAAATAATATATATACCCCTTTCGGTTGGCTTTGACGGAAAAATTAAATTTTTCATCCACTTCACCCATTTGACCAACTTACTTTAACTCGCACAAATTCTTATTTATATGAATACCATTAGTAGAATAATCATCATTCTGCCTTGTTTTTGCTCTAATCTACTTCTGTTTCGTTTTATTCGTTTTTATGTTTCATAGTTATTCAAATAAAGGAAAACTTTAGGCTATTACCTCGTGAAGAAAGAATAGCAAGCGAAAATTAGAAGATAGAAAATGAAAGTCAAGAGAGAGAGAGAAAGAGAAAAGAAGAGAGAAGAGAGAGAGAGAGAGGGGAGAGAGGGGAGAGAGAGAGAGAGATGAGAGAGATAGGGTGGAAAGAGAGAGAGAGAGAGAGAGAGAGAGAGATATAGAGAGAGATTAAACATTCTGGTGACAATATTGCCATTCATATCTAGTCAATCAATCTATTGATGGACCTGAATAATTTGCAATATTTTTTTTCTGAGAACGGATCCCCTTATAATCTAGAACCTTAAAAAAAAATAAGAAGAAAAAATAAGCAAATAAATAAAACTATTTTATGAAGGGAAACAACTCATAATGGACCCCGAAAAACATTTTTCCTTTCCTCATAAAAAAAGATAGCTGTATTATTTAACGTAAAAAAAATGTGAATGGTCATCCCCCCCCTAAAAAAAAGCGAAATGATAACCCTGATAGTCTATACTTCATCTTCAA
>NW_023644425.1:0-8675 GCF_015228065.2 Penaeus monodon | reverse complement strand
CTCTCTTCTTGGCGTTGCTCGTCTCCACCACGCTGCGCCCCGTCCGCCACCCTTGCCGGAAACCGGATCATCCCCCCTCTCTGAATCGTCCCAATCAAGGTACCGATCACATTCGCGGGGACGATAGGGTATGAACCTGTTTCATACCTATCCTTCTTCTGATTAACTGGGCGCCGTATAACCTTTTCCACGAACAACGCGAGAAACGGACGTGACCACTTTCCGCCAAAAGTTCACCTTCTAAATTATGTGTATTGCCTATTAATCATTTCACCTGCCGACGGTTAACGTGTAGCGTACACGCATATCGATCATTTTCATAAAAAAAAAAAAAAAAAAAAAAAAAAAAAAACAATCATACATGTTACATGAACCGTTTCATGGCTAAATAAGGAAGAACAAGTGACTATAAACGGAGTGTTTGTTTTCGCTCTTCGGACGAGTAAACAATTAAAATTAAGGTAATGGTAATTAATTTGTAAATGTTATGGAAAGGAAAAACGAAATACAGGCAAAAGACAGTTGTATTACACATTTACACGCTTTTGTATTTATTTCATTTATAGATTTTTATTATTAATACCATTATCTTAGGACCATGCTCCTTATATATATGTTTGGTGTAGTTTGTGCGTATGTGTGTGTGTGTGTGGTGTGGGTGGTTGGTGTGTGTGTTGTTTTGTGTGTGTGTGTGTGTGTGGTGTGTGATGTAACGGCCAAGATCTTAGAAGTTATGTCAAAATTTCTGAGATTAGCCTACCACCGAACTAGATATTTTTGTTTCTACAAGTTGAAAAGGTTCACACCACCAATGTGTTTTGAATATATAGCAACCGAAAGCTTCAAGTTGGCCGCTTTTACTATTATATATCTCCCCTAAATTCAACATGCCATTTTCAATATGCAGGTAATTGATATTGCAGTTACAGAAAGGAAATAAACTTGGTGTGAATGTATTACAGAATTATTGTCAAAAAATAAGTTTCATATATTCAATAATTTCAAAGCAGTTTCATTTTATCGCAATAGAATGGAAAGTTAACATCAGCTGTAGGAGTAATATAATAATATATATATTAAATCAGCAAAATACATTTTACCAACATTTTTGAAGCACTACAGTACATACAACACACACCACACACACACACAAACACACACACACACACAGCACACACACACCCACACACCCACCCAGATATATATATATATATATATATAATAATATATATATTAATTATATTACTATATATATATATATAAACTGTCGTTATGTAAAAATGGCCGTTATTTCATATTATATGTATTTTTTTTTTTATGCTTTAGAGTTAATCTGTAAGTTAGATTAGGTACAGAATTTTCAATCAACAGAGTTAACTTTCGTGGCGATTTCTTCTTGACAATGACTTTTCTGACATTAGACCTCTCTTGTTATCGATCGCTAGATATATTAATCACATGGTATGTACTTGTTTGTGTGTGTGTGTGTGTGTGTTGTGTTGGTGTGTGTGTGTGTGTGGTGTGGTTGTGTGTGTGTGGTGTATTATTAGGGAATAGTCCCTTTCTAAAAACATTTTGGGAAAACTCCGTGACTTCAGAGCTAAGCCATAGAAGCCGAGGCCGCAGGACCATGTGCTTTCACCAGTTCTGTTCCAACGACAGCCGCCCACGGCCACGCCCGCGCGCCCCCGCTAATGGAGATGCTCCGTGACCCACAAACCTACGTTCAAGTCTGGGTAGTACGTCAGGAAATACAGCGCAGTGTTTTTTAGTGCCAGGAAAACCCAGCTGAACTCGCAGAATTCCATCACTTGACATTACTAATTACATTGCCGAATTACATTACAGACATTGGCTAAATATAATGAAGTATCAGGGAGCTCACTTGTTTTCCACAGATCACAGTATCCTTAGTTTTTCATGGAAAGCCATACATCCGGGAATCCCGATTGCTCATAGAATACGAAACATTAGTCAGTCAGTCAACATCTTCTCCAGACCAATATAATTACAGCTATATACTAATCATATATATATATATAAGTATATATTATATATATCTAATATATATATATATATTATATGTGTGTGTATGTGTTGTGTGTGTACACACACACACACTCAACACGCCACACACACCACACACACACACACAACGCACACCACACACACTACATCAAAAGCACCACACCACACACACACACCAAACACACTTAGTAATATAGGATATATATTATATATTATATATATATATATATATCTGTATATAGCTATATATTGTGTGTGGTGTGTGTGTGTGTGTGTGTGTTGTGTTGTGTGTGTGCGTGTGTGATGTGGTCTCTCACACACCCACACGACACACCTGCACACACCACAACACACACACAATATATATATATATATGAATATCATATATATTATATATATATATATATCATATGTATATATATATATATATACATTGTAGATATATATATATATATTATAATTAATTATATCTATATATATATATACATGTGTGTGGTGTGTGTAGTATGTGTGTGTGGGTGTGTGTGTGTGTGTGTGTGTTTGTGTGTGTTGTGTGTTGTGTGTGCGCTGCGTGCGTGCGTGCGTGCGTTGCGTGCGTGCGTCGTGCGTGCGGTGCCGTGCGGGCGTGCGTGCGTGCGTGCGTTCGTGCGTGTGCATAATATATATATATATATATATATATATATATATATAATATATATATATATATATATATTATAATAAGGTCCCGAGAATGAGGATCTCTGGCATCCGCTGTATAACCTAGATACACCTTGAGCGCTCCAGCGTGGGCACCGCTGGACGTGGTACAGCGTAACAGGTACAGTGCCAAGGAGATCGCCACGATTCCTTGTTAGTACGCGACGATGGAGGATGCGAATGCCGATGGTTCTTTGGCAACCGTGACCATAGGTTCGAGTTGTGGCTACCCTGCAGGTCCACTTCAAACTCCCCCGTCCCTCTAGTGGCCACTCTAAGGTGCTTCACTTTGACAGACTAAGGAGGAGGAGTGTACCCGTGGGTTAACCATGGCATCTCTGACCGATTCACAGAACTTGACAACCCTTACGACCCAGTTGCTCTGGGGGAAGCTCTCAGCACATAACCCTTGAAGCAGCCCATGAGTCTATTGGGCATACCCGAAGGCAAGGCATAATTCTATCTCACTGGAGACATTAGAGGCCACTGAAAGTGTCGCATGCTCGAGTTTGAATGGTAATCAAGTCTTTGCCAATCGCTCCATTGTGGCGTAGGGCTCGGTCACTGGAATTAGAAGGGCAGGAACAGTTCATCAAATCTTGCTGAGGAGGTTGAAGGCCCATTTCTTGGTAACACGTACCTTCACCCTGCCTCCAGCCCTGAGAAAGCTGAACTCTAAGCCCTCTTCACAGATACAGCAGTCCCCTGATCAATGGATGGACTGTGCTCATCTCTGATCTGTCAGGGTTCGTGAATGTTTGTGCTGAGTATTTTGAGCAGTTTGTACCAGTAAGACCCTCCAACCAGTTTTATAGTTTGGTTTGCAAGCAATGTCATAATAACTGTGTGCCGGAATCCCACCATCAGCGGGAACCCCTACCTACGGAGGATAGGATTGGCGATTTCCCAAGCTGAAGAGAGGGAAAGCTGCAGGCATATGTGATATCCCTGCTGAACTTCTAAAGGCTGGGGGTGACCTATAGCTCGGAGGCTGCATACGTATCCTGCCTTGCCATCGGGCAAGTCTGGTACCATTTCCCCTGATCTACTGAGGGCATTGGTCCATCCTTCTGGAAAAGGGGAAGGGGATCGTTGGGAGTGTAGCAACTCCCGTGGGCACTAACTGCTCAGCATACCCGTCAAAGTTTTTCCGCCTACATTCTTCTGAAACGGATCCCGCAACATAACTACTGAAGGCATCAGAGACCCGATGTAGTCTAGGATTTACTCTGTCAGGTCCCATAATAGTACCAAATAACTAGCGCTTTTCAGTATGTGTGAATCGCCGCCCTAGTTTGGTCGTGGGTTGCTTGCAGCCTACATCAACCTCAAGAAGGCGTTTGACATCGGTGCATTCGGTAATCGCTAATGGGATTATCCTGAGACTCGGGAAAATTCTGACACAGATTTTATTGGCCTATAGCAAGCCTTTATACTGGTACTGAAAGTGCTGTAAAGTGGTGTGGGGGTCCTTCCGAACTTCTTCCTGTTAATTCATGGGTGGCAAGGCTGTGTCCTTGCACCGACTTTTTCAACACCTATATGAGACTGGATAATGGGCAGAGCTCCTAGCCAAAGTCATATGTGGAGCAACACTGGGTCAGCAATATCAAGGTCCTCAAGACCTGACCTTTGCCGATGATTTGCTATCCTAATCCGAGTCCCTGGAGTCACTGGTGGCAGTCTCTTGATGCTTTTAGCATGAGGTTAAGCACTTATGCCTAGTGGTCTCGTGGACCAAGACCAAGTTCAGGACTTTGGTAGGCCTGTTAGGGGAACCCGTTCAGACGATCCCTTCTTGCAGCAAGGACATTGAAGTTAACGGAGATCTTTTTACATTCCTTGGTAGCGTAGTGCCTATCTCTTGGGCTGTCAGACCAGAAGCAATCGATGGAATTGGTCTGGCATACAGTGCCATGAACTCGAATCAACGAAGAGGCGATTTTTATGAGTATGTTACTTTTATGCATAGTCCAGGATCTGCCACTCAGGCTATATGGGGCACCTTATCTTGTTTGTCCCTGTGGATGACCCCTGCCCTCATGGTGATCTCTTTGTGAGTCTAGGAATCCCTCGTGGTGAGGCCTGTGGGAGCCCCAGGAGGGCCTGTCGACGAGAACCTTTCGCAAGGAATTAAGAGATTCAGCACGAGGGCCTGGCCTGGAAGACTCGCCACGTGTGGACCCTCTGTGGTTGGAAGGCGAGGGTAGATTGCGGGCCATGTGCCCGCCGTCGGCGTCTAGTCCTTGATTGATAATGTGCTGGATGATGATTACATAGTATAGTTATACTATATATATATTATATAATCTAGATCTATATAGCAGTATATATCTATAGACCTGATACATGCATATGTAATGTGTGTGTGGTGTTTGGTGTTTGTGTGTGCTAATCCCATACCATCACCCTACATATTATTATACTTTATTATATATATATATACGGTAATATAATCATATATGATCTATTGTCATATGTATATATTTATATATTATATTTTTATATCTAATATATTTCATATATACATTTATTTGATAGTCCGTCATAGCATATATCGCATTTATAATATTATAATATAAGTGCTTTTAGTTAATTATATATATATAGATTCACTATTACTACTGGCCGTACGTATATTATATACATACTATATCTATTATAATATATATATGACTATTATTTATATAATAGATATATATATATATATTATTATATATATGTTATTATATAGATACCTATGTAAAATATATAAGTTACTTTTTATTTATTATTTATATTATATATTTTTTTTTTTCAATATAAATTCATATGTAATTTTATGTAACTTCATGCTCATTATATATTTTAATTACTATAAAGATAACAGGTACTTATGTAGTATATATATATATAACTACATATTACTAGTAGTATATAATATATGCTACTATATAATATATATAGTATTAATCTTTATAGGGATACTATATTATATACTAACTATATATAGATATATATATAGAATTATATATATATGATATATATATATATGTAATTAATATATAATCATAAATATATTAATATATATATAATTATATAGCTATGGCCATATTTGATATCGCCGGAATCTATATGTTATTATCGTACAAATGTAATATTAAGAGAGAATATCTTAATTATCATCAGAGTTTCTACTTACTTGGGTGAATTGGCGCCGCGGCCAAAGTGAAAAGTGCCCGGGCCACGAAGTGTGCAATAACTTTCGCAAATCTCAGCAACAAGCACTACGTGTCTTGAAATTTGATTTCATTAACTTTGGGTAAAAGGTGGCATTTACTATGCGTTTAGGGACGTAACCTTGTTCGGCCTAATGCAGTGGCACGACGAAAGCGCGCGGGGGGGGGGGGGAGCACCATCATGCCCCCTGTGGCCGCACTTATACAAGTGGTTTCAGCACCCTCGTTTTCAGGCCGATGTTCCCCCCGAACCAAACCTTGCGCATTGCAGCGCTTATCCAGTTGGGGAGTGCCAGACCACACAGTATCACGACATCCCCAGTGTGTTTCCTTGTAAGATTCGTGTTATTGCAAACATCTCATTTTCACTCTCAGCATCGTCTTTCCTTTGTTTATCAGCGATGTATTCACTTTCAAGCTGACTGTTCCTTTGAGGTTCTTTAACTACAAATATCAAGCACAGAGTAGCAACGATGCCCATTCCTCCTGTCACAATGTACGACCAACGCCAGCCCTGAAAGCATGAGAAGTAATGATGCACGTGATTTACTGGCAGGATATTACAGAAAATGTGTTAAAATGTTATAAACTTATGTGGAGAGTATATACACCATGCGGCTTCCCTGCCCGGGGTTTAGGTGATGCCTTGGTTTGGTTTTGCCGCCCTCTTCTCGTTGGATGCCCTTCCTAAAATATCGACATCTGCATGGCCCCCAGCGAACCGCGGAGGTGTCAGGAAGCCACATTCACAGTTAGTCTTTTTGCTTCCTATGAAGGGTAATGTTTCCTTACAGGCGATCCTGGATCTCCTCTCATGTCCTCTGACTAACCTATGGCCTGTGTCACTTGCGGAAGTGCCCTCCCAATATATATGGTTGGATAGTAAATTGAAATGGACCTCCTTGAATCCCCTATATTTCTCCAAGGTGAGGTTACAGGTAAGAACAGCTTCTGCCACGTTTTCCTTGATCCAGTCTGTAAGAGCTTTCGATATGACAGCCTCATGTATTCACATGAGGAGTTTTACACTTACCCCTGAAATCTTCGTTATGGCCTCTTCGCCTAACAGTTGCCTGAGCGAAGCCTGTCTTCCTAACATTAGCAGATTAAAGTTTTCGGGACACTGGGTACAGTATGTTTGATATGGCCACAGAAGTGCAAAAAGCACATCTTAGACTTCAGGTTTCGGTGCTATGCAGCCTACGGAATTAACCGCGACTGCTTCCTGAGCACTGCCTTGAACAGGGTGCTGTACCACGACCGTTGGCGAGACCTGCTGAATGTATATGTGACAGCACTTGAGACCTGGCGCTCGCACCCTCCCCACGCTCGAGTTGCAGGGATTATTCATCTAAGAAGCGGAGGGACCACCTCCCCTCACTGTACTACCATGGATGTGGGTGGGGACGTGCTCAATGCCCCCCCGTGCCATACCCCTCACCCACCCTGAGATATCCACCCATGGTAGGAGATTGATTCACCGACTGATATGAAAGGTATTTCGACGTACCGAAGGAGTGATAAAATCAAATCAACCGCACCGAAGGAAGAAAGGAAAACGCAAAATGACCACGCACCTACGAGAGAAAGAACGGGCCCCAAAGCTTCGTATCACCACCCTCAGGAGGTACATTAGATGGCCTTCCAGAAAGTCTCCGCATAAATCAAGGAATAGGGAGATACTCCACTGCCCCCTCCAGTAGGCCATGGACTGGTTAGGAGTCTCCGCAACAAAGACATCCCGCTACGTCTTGCGCTAGGCACTTTTAGGTGTTCCCTGCGACAAAGGACCATCAGCCTAAGAGTTATCCATTTAGGAGCTTGCCGGGAAAATGCCCTCTTGGTTTTTTTTAAGGCCCGGTAGATTTATTAAGGAAGGAAAAGCCTTTCCCAAACACAGGTATGGATTTGAAACGGGCCGCACCCAAAAGAGTACATTTTTGGGAAGGACCAAGGTCAGGGTTTGGAAGTAGCTAACAGGGAAGAAAACCCGTGGCGCTCTTGTAGCAGAGTGATCCCAAGCAAAGACTGCCCTGCAGAAAAAAGAAAGGACAACGGGGCAACCCAAAGACGCCCGCCCCATCGTGAAGAGGTGCGTTTTTTGGGGCGAAGTGGAAGGTGTGCGGGGTGGGACCGTAACGCCCCCCACAAACCAGCCCCCCCACACACCCCCACCCAGGGCCACGTGACTCACCACCCACAGGAATTCCCGCAACTGCCGGGGATTCCCCATCCCAGGAAACATGCCCCAGGAAAACCATTTGGGAAAAAGACATGGTACGGCCCGGGGAAAAAAGAAGCCAGGCAAAAAATTGCGGGAAAGAAAAAAAGCATAGGCAAGAGATTGCGAATTGAAAAAAAAGTAAAGGCCTAGAGTAGTTTTCTTGACTCCCCAAAGTGCTTTCGACGCTAAAATTCCTTTAAAGGGAGCGATGAGGAAATTGTGAGTGCATAAGGAACAAAACCTTGCAAAAAAGAGCGTAATTTCAACTTCAATTTGTATGATACCATTCAGTTGCAACCAAGGACGACCACGTAAAAATTGGGGAAAAAAACCTGCAGCAAAGGTACTGTGAACATAATCTTGGGATGCCTCTTGCTAGGGGGGGACATATATGAAAATTTCATAAAAAAGAACTAGTAATCTGATTAACACACAAAGGCCGAAAGCTTACCATAAGGCACTATGATAGATAGAGATTTTCATTTTAAGGTGGCCCCGGGGAAATC
>NW_023644424.1:0-8676 GCF_015228065.2 Penaeus monodon | reverse complement strand
ATATTAAAATATATTAAATAAATAATATATATAATAAAAAATAAAAATTAAAAAATATATAAAGAAATATATACATATATATATATACATATTTTAATAATAAATATTTATATAATATAATAAAATATATAAATAAATATATAAATAAATAATAATATGGAAATATAATAAATAATATATAATGGGGAATAAATATATAAATATATATATATATATATATATATAATATAAAATTAAAATATATAATATAAAAAATTTATAAACATAATTAATATAACATATATAATATACATATTATACAACTTTTTAAATTAATATATATATATGATTTATATGATATATAACTTGGACTCATTTTACACCCCCTATTGTGTGTGGTTGTTTTTGTGTGGTGGGTGTGTGGTGTGTGTGTGGTGGTGTGTGGTTTTTGGGGTTGTGTGTGTTTATAACATAATATGTGTAATAATATATATATGTGTGGTGTGATATATATATATATATTAATATATATATATATAATATAAAGAGAGAGAGAGAGAAAGGGGAAAAGAGAGAAAAGGAGAGAAGAGAGAGGAGAGAAAGAGAGAGAGATAATATCTACAACTATTTTTTTTTCCGCAGGGATGTGCACTTCCCGAAATTTTTAGATCTTTTGGCCCATGTGAAAAGGTTACGGGAGGACTAAAATTTCGAACGGCAGACTTCAAAATCTCTTTTGCTCATCTTGATTGGAAAAATTTTTGAGTTTGATTACTTTATTCCTTTTTTTCCCTTAGAAAAATTTGTTGTGTTAATGATTTTTTTTTTTTTTTTTTTTTTTTTTTTTTTTTTTTTTTTTTTTTTTTTTTTTTAATAAATGTTCAATAAATTTTGAAAGGTTAATAAAATGGTTTTTTTGGGGGAAAGGGAAGAAAAAACCAAATTTTAAGAGGGAAAAACGTTTTTTAGACAATTTTACTAGTTTACTTTAAAATTTTTTTCATTATGATTTTTAAATTTTTTATATTTTAAAAACAAATCACAAAAAATTTTTTTTATTCGGCGTTTTTCAATCAAAAAATAATTACACTAGATTTATTAAATGTGAGATTTAAGGAATTGTGAAATTGTGGGGCAAATATGTTTTATATCAAGTCCTTAGTATTCTTTTTGTTGGCAAAAAAAATAAAATTTTAAACTTTAAAAAACCAAATATTTCAAAAAAAAGTCCCAAAAGTGTGTTTGAAATACCAAACAAGGCAAGAACAAGTGGACAATCTTTTGATGCAAGCCAAAGCCCCTCCTTTACCAGTAGCAAATTTTTTCCCAAAACAGGGTTAAAGTTTGATTATGGAATGCAAATAGGGTTTTTTTAAATGTCTTATAAATGCTCAAAATACAAAATAGTGTAGTGATATTATGCGAGTATTAGTATGGGAAAATTAAGTTTGACATTTTAATGGGCCAAGGTTTTCCTTAGACTAAGGCAGTGGGATCGCAAAAAAATTTTCATGCTCTCTTTTAGATACAGGTTTTGCTTTTTTTACAGAGATCTGGACTTCCTGGGACATGGATATCGACTTGGATATCAGTCCCTTTGACAACTCAAAGCCAGTAGGGGAATCAGTCTCTCACAGATTTTCCCAAGGGAATTAAGTTTTCGGAGGATTCCTGAGCTTTAAGTGTGATTTGTTTTTTTATTTTCCGTGTTTTTTGAAGAGAGGGGTAGCAGTCAGACTGAAACTAAGAAAGGGGTTTTATCTGATTGAAATTTGGTAGGGATTATTTTAGAAAGTAAAGAGTATTAAAGGGAACAATAAAATTCTCTTTAAAGTCTTTAAATTATGAGTTTAAATTTTTGCTTTGCTTTTTCATATCTTTTTCTGTTGCCCCAATTTTTAAAAAATATTTTCTTTCACTAAACTTGAAGGAATTTAAAATTGAAAAAAAATTTTACTGTATGATTTGGATATATAGATTTTGGGGTGGGGGAATTTGTATCTTTGATGAATTAGAAAAATAAAGGGTTGTGTAAAAATTTACCTTTTATTATTTGTAAAAAACAGTTGTCTTTCTTTTTATACGGTATGGCCTTCCCGACCCCAAGGAAGTAATAAATTTTTTAGGTCAGGTCTACACTTCAGGGCCCAAAACTCAACCCCAGGAATTTCGCTTGGGAAAGAGAAGGCAAAATTTCCAAATAGAGGTGTCTCAGGGGGTAGCAAAGTTTAGACTTTGATTGTAACAAATAATCTTTAAAGTTTTTTTTCTTTTCAGTTTTTATGTTTCTTTTACTTTTCAGAGAATCTGAATGTGATTTGGTTTGTCGACAGTGAAATGTTAGAGAGTAAAGGGCATAAGGAAAAATAAAGAAGTATTATTTTCAAATACAAAAAAAAAAAGGGAATGTAAATATTAATTAATTGTTTTCCCTTTTATATAGATCTCGCTTTTTTCATGTGGCCCCTAAGACATGAGTTTGTAACCAAATTAAAAATCAGACATTGTCAGTGTTAGTTGCGTCTGTTATTTTAAAAGATATAGTTTAAACCCCAAGTCAAGATCTTATTGTCAGAGGGGGACGGGGAGGCCCTACGCAGGAGGTCAGCGAGTGCATTTTGGGGGGCCATGCGTTCGCTGCAGCCACCCTAGAGAAACCTCCCCTCTGTGACACACTCACAACCATTTCTTGTGCAGGGTTGCCAGGTGATGATTTGGTTTTTGGGCAGGGCTCTGCCCTCCCCCTATGACCCCGGCCCTGCGGGCCCTGTTTTGGGTTTGAAAATTTTGCTTGGCCATGTTCTTAAAATTGAGTTAGTAAGCTAACAGGCAAAAGGGGGCTCCCTTTTGATCGGGGAATGAAGCAAGAATAAAAGGAAAAACAGGAAACCCTTTTCATTAAAACTAGTTTGGAAGGGGAGCGCACTAGTTTTTGTTAGCCATGATATATAGGCTTATAGTACCCCCCTACAGTTTCCCAGTATTAAGTGAGTGTTGTGAAAGGGGTTATAAATTATTATTTCTGGAAAATACAAAATTTTTGCTTCTTGCTTTTTCCACTTAGAAAAAAAATTTTGTTTTATTTTTAATTACAAACCAAATATTTTTTTATGTTATACAAAAATTGGGGCAATAATATCTGCTGGTTTTTAAAGATTAATTTTAAAAAGGGGAAGTAAAATAATACATAATTTGAAGAAAATAAATTTTACAAAAAAAGGTTTTTTTTAAAGGGTACCAAAGGGAAAATTTTGTACAAAAATTTTGTGTAAAAAGCACAAACTGAGTGAATTTGTAAAGAGGGCACATATACTTTTGTATTTTGGGAAAAAGTAAATTTTTTATCTACAGTACGGGAAAAAACTGGAAAAATTTATGTGGATTCTTTTTGTACTGTAATAAGCATTTTTACGTTATGCATAGACTCACTTTACAGGAAAAGAAAGGGTGATAAAATATAAAAGAAGGAAAAAAAGAAAAGAAATAAAGGTCTCACATGAGGTCAAGTGGGAACTAATATTTTTTTAGTTTTAGAAAAACGTCTGGTATTAGAGCTTGCAACCAGCTGCCCTTTGCCCCCCTTTTTAAACAGGTTCTTTCGTATAACCCGGATTTTTTTTTTTTTATATTTTCCTTTTTTACGCATGCTGCTTTTCCTTTCCCCACCTCCCCGGGAGTGTGTTCTTTTCCCCGTTACCGTCTTCCTCCTTTGGTATTGGCGTGGTTCGGGATGCACTCTTGTATCAAAGGAAGTGGGTCAATCCCCCTTACATCACCACTGTATAGTATCAGGAAAGCAGGGGACTGTAAAGTAATGATTTTTTTTATTGCATGTATGTATTATGGTTTTGGGGCAAAAAAAAATGTTGAATTTAAATTGAAAACAAAGTTCATTTCATTTTTAGTAACCACGTATCTTCCCAGATATGAAAATCAGTAGTGAAAATTGCCGAAATTGCACCTACTAAGGTTTTTAATATTATAACCCCTATCAGCAGTTAACGCCAAGTTGGAAAGTATTCTTAGACGCATTTTGCCGAAGGTATTTCTCTAGCAAAAAATGGGTTTTTTTTTTCTCTTTTTCCCCAAATTTAAGGTAAAAAGACATGTTAAGAAAATAGTTCTTGGAAAATTTGTTTTCCATATCCACCTCCGCCTTTGTGATTTCATGCTTTTTAAGAAATTCAGCTTTTTTTGTCTTTGGGTTAACAAGAAAACAAATATTTTAAAGGGGAAAATGAAAAAATCATTCCTTTTACTCTAACCCCCTTTAATTCACTGCTTTTTGAATTAGGCTGTTGATTGTTTTACATTGCAGTACGGCATGCTTTCCTGTTTGTCACCTATATCATCTTTTTTATTGTGCTTCCTAAAATTGCCAAGGTTCTTGCTGAATTTTTTATAAGAGATCAATAAGAAAAATTATGGATTTTTGTAATGATTTCCATAAAGTGGTGAAGCCCCCAAAACTTTTACCTTCTTTTTTGTTATTGGTAGGTTTGGGATATATTAAGGGCTTGCAAAAATTTTAAAAAAAAGCAATAATTTTTCACTCTTTATTTTTGATTTTAGGGGTTTCTTATATAGTGTTTAAAATGGGCATAGATTGCTTCTTCCAGATTATCGGGCCCCCCATTGTGTATGGTTAGTATGTATTGAACTAATTGATATAATCTTTAGAGGGAAAGTTGTACTTTTATTGAGAGGCAGTATTTAGATCCTTGATAATGACATTTTTTGGAGTTTGGTTCACATTTTTTATTACCTTTTTATTTTTTCAAGAAATCCCATTTTAATTTGTTCTTCTTCACAAAGTTTATTTTTTTTTTTATTTTTTTTTTTTATTTTATTTTTTATTATTTTTTTAAAATTATTGTTTATTTATTTTTTTATTTTTTTATTTTAAGTTATGTTATTTGTGCATGCCTGCACCATTTGGCATGTATACATGTTATACAGCATACATGTGTGTAATACTTTTGCACATATTATATGTGGTATGTAAAATGAGAAGAGGGGGGAAATGAATGTGTGAAAAAAGAGGGAATTATTGTAAAGGGAAAAGGTAAAAGCTCTAAAAAGGAGGCAATAAAATGGTTTAGGTTGTAGGTGTATGGGCCCCTAGGGAAGGGATAATTGGGGACGTGTTTTCCTTTATTATTTTTTTTTATTTTTTTTCTTATTGTGTTATAAAAAATTTCCCTTGCTTGGGAAGTTTTTTAAATTGGTAAGGATTTAGAGCCGTTTATAGTTTTATTCTGTTTTTGATCATTTTAAAAATGGTCTTTGCAAGCAAAATTTTATATGGCATATTAAGCAGTTGTGGGGATATTTTTTTCGTTTAAGTTTTTTTTTGCCATTTTTAAAGGCACAGCATGCCCCGTGTGATTTTAGGGTTTTTTGTTTTCAAATGATGCTCCATTCCTTAAATTTTCACAAAAGGGCTTTTCATTTGTAACCCCATTATTGTTTTTTAAATTTTATTTTATTGTTTGGGAGCCATCATGAAGAAAAAAATAAAAAAACTAAAATCACAGTGAAACCCCATATATTAAAAATGCATTTTTAGACACAGGTTATTTCGTTATGGTATTTACAGACATATTATGTTTTTTTTTTTGTGTTTGAAGGATTTACTTTTTTTTTTTTGGTTTGTGCAGACATTTTTTTTTTTTCTTGAAAATTTGCAAACCTGTTTTTTAAATTTTGTTTTGTGTAAAAAATTTTAATGGTTTGTTTGGGTTTGGGACATATCTATTTGGAAATTATGTTTGCGGGGTCTTTTTTGCATTTTAAGCAGATTTTTTAAAGATAATCAAATTATTCTCTGAAGTTTCCAAAGGGTTATGTTGTGTGTGGACACTTTTCTGGAGATGGTCCCATGTATTTGGTTCTGTTTTTTTCTTTTTTTGGGGGGATAATTTTTTACATCCAATTTGGGTGTTCAGTATTTTTTATTTATTCTTTATGGTGGGGATTTTTTATCTGGTGTTTTACAGTTTTACTCTGGGGAGTGAAACCCGAGGCTATCCTGTGCCTTGGAATCTCACTTGATGTCTTTTGTAAAAGGGGCTTTTTGCCATTGGCAGGACCACATGTCCCAAACAAAAGGACACTAGAAGTTGTGGCTTGGGCCAAATTTATCAAAACTGTTGGGAGAGCTAGAGATGGGGGGCCCAAAGGGCCCCGCCGGTGGGTTGCTATGAGGGACTCTCGTAGGGGGAAACAAAGGGATGCCCTAGCACCTCCAAATTGGCCTTAGCTTCCCAATGATGATGATAAACATTACTTCTTAAATTGGAACTTCCATCCAATATAAAACCTGACCACAAGACAATTAAACTAAATTTTTTATTGGGAAAGGGGAAAAAGGGGGCAAGAAATAAAAGAGGTACCAACCTAATACCCTAAAATGTGTAAAAAATTTGGGTTTTAGGTATCAGGGGTTAGTGTGCATTTTTTGAAATAGGAGGATATGAATTACTATTTACTGATTAGTAGTTTCAACAAGTAGTTCATTTTTTCTCTTATTTTCATTTTCGTTTTTTTTTCTTTTTCTTTTTTTCTTCAATCAGAAAGTACCCAAAACTCAACTTTAACTTGTAAGTGGAAAAATATTTCAAGTGGTTTGGTCTGCCTTTATTAGATTTTGTTTTTTGTTTATGCTGTTTTGGTTTGGGATTAGTTGCTTTTTTTTAAGTTGTTACTTTTCCCGTGGGGAAAAATTTTTGGGTTTTTGATAATAAAGTTGATAATAATTTCAGGTTTTGTGTAGCATTGGGTTTCTCAATGTGACCTTTCCTTTTAAAAGATTGGGGATAATCATTTTATTTTAAAATCAAGACAATTGGTCTGTTTATTTTTTTGAGATGGATTTTTTTTTTTGGAGTAAAAAACTTTAGAATTTTTTAGTTTTAACAATTTTGGAAAAAAGGGAAGAGATGAGAGCCCCTAGAAGAGAAAGGAAGACGTTAAACTGGTGGATCCCAAAGAAAGTACTGCATTTTCCAGTAAAAAAAGCAGAACGCCTCCTGAGGGTTCGTTTAATCCCAAAATTTGAACATTCCAATAGAATGGAAAATCTAAACCCATTGTGTTTTTTCCCATGTATGTTTTTTTTTTTCCGTGACCTGAATTTGTAAGAGATGGGGAAAATTTTTTTGTTTTAAAAATTTTTTTTTAATTTTTTTTTTTTAAATTTGGACTTTAAAAACGTAAAATTAGGATTAAAATGAAATTATTTATCTATTTTTTATTAAAAAAAAAATTTTTTTTTGGGGTATTGATTTTAAAATAAATAAAATTTAAATTTGTTTTTTTCCCAAGGTGGGAAAAGGGAAAGGGGAAGGGAAGTTTATAACTTTTAAAATTTTTCCCGGAATTTAAAAAAATTTTACTTGGTTTTAATTAGAGAGCGAAGGTTTGGGATCCTTTTTTAAAATTTTTCTACTTAATTCCCCAGCAATGTCACTTTAAATTTTTCTCTTCTTTAAAGGAAAATGACAGTAACCTTCCTTTGTTCCCAGGATCTATGTTTCATAGTAATGTGTAGTACCCCTTCCTTTCCCAACCCAAGGCCTAATTTTAAAACTGTTAAGTATTTATTAAATTCATTAAAAAAGTTTTTTTCACTCACTCACTTTTTTTTACTTTTAAAAGAAACTAAAATTTTTTTTGATCCATTTGTTTAAATAGCCCCGAGAGCTTTCGTCAAAAAGCTAAATGGCTTTTGCAATGAAATTAGTAAAGAAATCCATTTCTTTTTTCAATTTATTGCTTAGATTTTGATATGGGTGATCTTTTTATACTTTTGGAGGGTGATTTGGAATCCAATGGGATTTTTTTTTAAAAATTTTTGTACTGAAAAAGTATTGAAACAAAAGGTAATGGAAAAGATCCCTTTTCAGAAAGGGGCCAAAACTATTAGCCTAAAATTGCTTGAGTTTTTACCTTTTTCACTACAGTGAAAGTGTTAAATCTCTTTAAACAGATCTTAATTAAATGCTCAGCCTTAATATTTGGAATCAACTTAAGAAATGTCTTAAAAGTAAAGAAAGAAATATCAACATGCAGAGTTTTTCTTCTTGTGGGGGGGTTTTTATGGGCAAGTTTAGAAGTATTTCAAATGCTTTAACCCTTACCTCGGATGCGGCTGATTGACTGTGGCTCCAGGTGATGGTCATTCATGTCATTTTTTCAATAAAGCATTCATTTCATTTTATGCGTTCTTAAAAGGAACCCTATTTCCACAACACATTTCCAGGGGGATTGAAGGGGGGATGTGTAAAAAGCCTGATTTGGGTTTTTTTTGTAAAAGGCAAATTTTTTGCACATAAAAATTTTATGGCAGGGAAGGGGCCATACACTAAAAGATTGCACTCTCTCGGGATGTGAAAATTAAGGACCTTACTTAATTTTTAGATTAGTCTCCTCTTGTCAACTTTTTTTTCCCTGGTTGACTGACTACTTTTAAATATGAAGGTATAGTAGCAATCTCATATACAATGTATACTATCTCTTATTTTTTGAAATAAGATTACAAAAAAAAGATTCCCCCCCCTTAAAAAAAACCACATTCCATCTTTACACAGAGTTAACATAACCTTTTTTAAAAAGAATTAAACATAACCTTAAATTTTTTGAAAATAGAACTCTAATGAAAAAAAATTAAGTTTCCGCCAAAAAAAATGCATATTG
>NW_023644423.1:0-8680 GCF_015228065.2 Penaeus monodon | reverse complement strand
CAAAATAAAAATTTGTCCAAAAAAAAAATTGGGTTTTTTTGAAGGCGGGGAGAAAAATCAGTAGGGGGGAAAAGGAAAGGGTAGCACATTGGAAGGCATGGTGGGGGGAGGAGTAAAGGAAAGAAGAAGAATGAGGTGAGGAGAAGTGGTGGAGTCAGAAGTGAGGGAGGGGGGTGGTGGAGTCATGAATGAAAGAAGAGGATGGTGGAGCCCCTGAAGTGAGGGAGGAGGAGGGGTTGAGCCCTAAGTGAGGAGGAGGTTTGGGTGGAGCACGAAGTAGGGAGGAGAAGCGGGGGGGAAGTGTTTGTTGATCATGTCAAAAAAGGTCGAATTAGTTTTACTACTCATAGACCTCATCAGGGGTTTGGTTTGTTGTGGACTACCTTTAAATAAAAAGAAATAAAAGTAGTTTAGTATGAATTAGTGAACTTTGTGTGAGGGGGTGTGAGAACTGGTAGGGGAGATCTCTTTTTCCCCAATGAAGGGGGAATACGGGGTACTCATGAGAACAAGGGGAAAATCGACACTTCATTCACGGTTTTCCTAAACAAATAAAACAAAAAGGAAAAAAGGGACTACCTTAAGGTATTGGCAGGAAGTGTGAATAATTTTTTGCAGGTGTCAGGCGTGAAGCAAGTGTTAAAGACTAAAGAAAGGGTTTCAGGTACTGAAAAAAGTACTGGGAAAAGGGACAACTTCAATTAAACACTCTTTTTGGGTAGTTGATTTTTTGGTTAATTTCAAAAGGGCTTATAAGCTCAGCAGGAAGACTGGCTTCATGTTGGTTTGGGTGTGAAATTGAAGTTGTCACAGATTTACATTTTATTATATAGGTTTTGGTATGGGGGAAGGCATAGCGAGGTGCTCAGGGATGATGGAGCATTTTGCCATACCTGCAGGGGGAGGTGGTCCAGTCGACTACTCAGAAATTGCTTAACAAACATCGGGGAAAATTGAAAAATTTGAATAAACACAAATGTAGATATGTATATAAATTCTTTCCGCTGTAAAAATTGCTACACATTCCTATCTTCGCCCCTATTTTTTGGGGGGGGGAGTCATATAAAAATCTCACCCCATGCGGGTCCTCGCCTGGTTTGAAACTGAAAAAAAAGGGGAGTTCAAGTTTGATGCACACTGTATAATAATTTTTCAGTAACAAGGGAAAATTTTTTTAATGAGGATATTATTACATTTTTTAGTGCTAAAAAATGTTTTTTGCATATCTTTTGGCATTTATAAAATATATCATCCATAAAAACGGTATGCTATGTCTAGCACCTTGGACCTCCCCACCATCCTTCGCCACTAATTTCGATCTTACGCTTTTCTTCCCTTGTCACGACAGCCCGCAAATATCTTTGATATTGTCGCTCAGTCTTTTTTTTTGGGTTTTGCCTCTTCCTCTTTTTCCCTTCACCACCCCTGTCAGCAAGTTTTTCTCAATACTTTTACTTCTCTTACTGACCAAAAAATTTTAAATTTTCCCCCGTTCAAATGCCAACCCGGTTTTTAAAATTTTTTTTCCCCTCAGCCTTTCATTCGTCTTCTTCTCTGTTAGCAAATATTTATAACTCTCCCCAGTACTTTAGACAAACCCTAACGAGATGTAAAAGTAATCATGGAGACCTAAACAAAATAGGAAAAAATTATCTAAAAAATGACCCCTGGGGAAAATTCGGCCTTGGAGATATAAATAAAGAGGTAAAGATTTTATTGAATCTGTGGGACAAATAATCTAGTTATCCATACATTTTTCCCAAACCCACCCCCCAAAGACATTTGTACACGGGGTTTTTACCAGACAAAAAACACCAACCAAATTTGACTACTTTGTGCTAAAACCAAAAAAATGAAAAGAGCATAAAAAATGCCAAAGACAAACTGGTGCCGCTGCAAAAGTGACCCCCACTACAACATCGACTTTAAAAAAAAAGACTAAAAAAAAGAGGAGCGTCCAACCCACCTCTAAAGCTCGACTAAAAAAACTCTTGATAACATTTTACAAATTTTACAGTGTCAAAAAATTTGAAATACTAAATAAATGTAAGATAAAAAAAACCCAAATGATTTGGGGGAAGAAGGAAAAAAAACTCCTGCTGAGCACTCTTAAAAAACTATCCCCAAAAAAGAAAAAGAAAAATTCCCCCCCTGGATATCTAAAAAAAACACTAATAAAAATTGAAACAAGAAGATGCCTAAAATAAAAGGGGTATCAATAATCCAGTTGAAAAGTAATTTACAAAAAACAAAATACCAAAAATTAAAAAGATTTTTGCGACAAGAAAGGGAAAAAAATTTTTAAATGAACATTGCCAGAGAATTGAAAACTTTTTCTACAATAAAAAACTAAAAAACTTCCCAAAGGAGTACGAAACATCACACGAAAATTTAAACCTACAATGGACACTATCAAAATGAAGTGGACTTGTTTTTGTGTGGAAAGAAGTCAAAGATAGATGGAATAAAATATTGTTCCAAACTAACAAAAAGAAAAAAGATCTAACAACAACTTTAATTAGACTCGATGACAACAAAATAACCACCGCCACGCTAGACGAAGTTTAAAAGCCATAAAAGAAGTAAAGAATAACAAGCCCCGGGAAATAATGAAATAACAGCAGAACTAATTAAAAATGCTGGCGAAAGTGAATACTTTTCTACAAACTCTTAAAAAAAATAGGGAATAAAAAAAATGGCCAAAGACTGGGTAAATCAGTCTTTACTCCATACCTAAAAAAGGTACGCACCCCAAATACAACAATAATGGAAAATTTTGCATTAAAAAGTCCAGCAGAAAAAATTTTTGTTAAAAAATTATTGCTGAAAGAATAAAGTTGAAGTTAACGAGGGGAAAAATTGCAGACGAACAAGCAGGTTTTCCCCTGGAAAAGGGACCGGGAAACCAATTCTAAATTTAAAAAATTTCATAGAGAAAAAAAAGAGAACTCAAAAAGACCCAACCTGTGTTTCATTGTTATGTGAAAGCTTTTGATACTGTTTTTCACGATATCCCCCTGGAAAAACATGAACATATAAGTTTCCAAAACCATCATCCCAATAAAAAAAAGCCATGTATGACCACAAAAAGCTCTGTAAGAACCCCTTATGGGTTAACAGAAGGTTTGAAGTCAAAAAAAAGGGTAAAGACAGGTTGCATTCTGTCTCCACACCTCTTTTAAAATAATTCTGAAACAAATTTGAGAGGTGCTCTAGGAATTTTTTAAGGAATGTGGAGTTGGGGGGATACAAATATCCAAAACTGAGGTACGCCGATGTATGTTTTGATTGCCCCAGTATCAATACACAAAAACTATAATAAAGTTAGAGAAGCAAGCGAAAAGGTTGGCTTTTTTTCTTAATGCCAAAAAATTAAGATCTGAAGATTCAAAAATAACCGGCAATAACAATGCTGAACATGTTACAATCAAAAGGAATGATTTGGAAAATGTGTCTGAAGATTCAAAGGGTAACCGCAAGAAAAATGCGAACATGTTCAAACAATGGAAAGTTTTGGAAAATGTGAAAAAGTTTTACTTTTTTGGATTTTTTTAACTAAAACATTATGTTCACCGGAGATAAAAAGAATTGCCATTGCCAAAAATGCCCAATTGCTCTCAAAAACATCTGGGAAAACCGAAACATTACCTTTTCGGACAAACGAGGTTTTTGAACTCATTATTTTCCCCAAATTTCATTAAAGGTTCTGAGTGTTGGGGGCTGAAATAGATAACAAAAAAAAGATCAATATTTTGAAATGTGGTGATAAGACGAGTACTGCCCCTATTACTGGACAGAGAAGAAACGAATGATGAAGTCTAGAAAAAAAATTGTAAAGCGGCTGTTGGGCATTTGACAGGAGAAATTAAAGTTTTTTGGTCATGTGATGAAAGTAAAAGTTTAAGAAGACTTGCTGAAGGGATGGTGATAGGAAACAGAGGAAGAGGCAAACGAAGACAAAACTAGCACAAATCAAAGATATTTGCGGGGTGTCGATGATACAATGGAAAGAAAACGTAAGACGAGTTAGGCGAGGATGGTGGGGAGGTCCACGGCTGCTCAAAAAATGACATACCGTTATTGATGAGAATATTATATAAATAATTATATATATATATATATAATTAATTATATATAATATATATATATTTTATAATTTTGGTGTGTGTGTACATATGTTGTTTTCTTTTCAATTTCCTTTATTATGGGGATAAAAGTGATATAACAAAATATTCTAATCTGTGACCATAAGTGATCCAAAGAAATATATCTAAATATGGAAAATGGAAAAGCATAACATTTCCTAATAATCATGCTCTAGCAAAAAATTTTATCAAAAAATTACCTACTATCATAATAAAAGGTTTGCTTTAAAATCAAATGCTTTCATAATAAAAAGGGCCCAGGCAAAGAAAAAGAAAAACCGGGTTTTATCTTTCGTATCCTATGCTTTTAACACATTTCAGTGAGTCATTTACGGGCAACATAGTTATTTTTTTTTTTATTATATCATTTTGCTTTCCTTTGGGGATTTAACCCCCAAAAATTTTTTCCTGAAAAATGAGATACGGGAAAGTAACAAAGATGATTCATGTTTTTTTACGAATGTGTTTGACGGGGCAAAAAGAATTTTGGGGGAAATATTTTTTTTAGTTCTACAAAATCATTTTGCTTCTTGTTATGTATTTGATATAAGGGATAAATCATGTCCCCTTTTAAATGAAATTGAAAGTAAATGGGAAAGTGCATATTCAAAACTTTTAAAAGGAGGGTGTTTAAAACCAGTGTCGGTAGACAAAGGAAAAAGCATGATTGGAGGTGCTTAGGGGGCCCCCACTTTTTTTTAACTATTTCGATGTTTTTCCATCATTTTCTCTGTAAATTTTAAAATTTGATAACTAAAAAAAATTGTGTATCTGCTATTCTTCATATAATATCGTAAACATTTTTATGATTTAATATAATTCAAAAAAAAAAAAAAATTCGTAACTTAGCCGTTTCCCGGGAAGGGGTGGAGTGAACCTTTGGCAACAGGTAGAAAATTGGTTCTTTGCTGTAGAATGAGATTAGCGACACTTTCTAGTGAAGAAGACGTAATTTTTTTTAATAGCAAAAATAAAGGCTATGGTCACATATGGTTTTTTGTGATAAAGAAACATGGGTTTCCTTCTTATACAGTGGTATTTGAGAAGAGGTTATGATGTTTACAAGACTAAACCTTTTGAAAAGAAAAAAAATTTGAGTGTTTATAAAGAGAAACAACTGACTATCATAAAAAATTGAATTACATACATAGGTTTAAAATTAAGCTTTTTCAATCAACAGTTTGAATATAACAAGCATGATTGTATTTAAAGACATAGAAGAACAGAAAAAGGGGTTGTATTAGTGTGCAAGGTCTCTCTGTCATTGTCACTATTGTAGTCCGTTGGCACAGCGAGGAAAATCGTTTCTGTTAGGCGGAAGCAGAAGGTGAGGAGACTGAAACGGGTCTCTACATGCACGTAATGCAAAACCCATTGACGCTCTCACTGCTCACATTGCATCTGACACATCACATTTTAAAAATTCATTTTACTCTTTTTTCTGTATTTGAAATGTCAACAGAAGCGAAAAACCCTAAAGTTCCAAAAAAAAAATTTTTCACAGCCAGTTTTTGGTTCTTGCCCCTTCATGCACCCACCTTGGAGTGTTACCTGTCTGCGGAAAGGGTACACACGCCGCTCCGGCCTTTCGGATCTTCAGAAAAGGGTATGGTTAAGGATTTGACTAAAAATATGTGTGCATATAAAAATCTTTAAAAATCATGATTGATATTGTATAAATAGAATAGCATATGGATCTGGAGGGGGAAAGTTATCATTTGTGTATATTTATAGTTACGTTCTTAATTTCTTACCTTGTTATTGTATGGTGTGATAGTATACTACTGGAGTGATATATAGTAGTATTTTTTATTGATATTTATTTCATGTTAATATTATTTTTGAAAATTATGCCAAACTAAAAAAATCAATATATCCAAAAGGTTAAGAAATTTAAAGCCAGAATCTCAGTGGGGCCCAAACCTTCCCGGGCATCAAGGAGAGAGAGCTTCTTAAAAAATGGAGACCCATTAAGGTAGAGTTAAAAGTTCTGTCAATGAGACTGTCATTTTAAGTTACGCTTCCAATTTGCTAATTTTATTGTTTTTTTCCCCCTTCATTATTGTGTGTAAGTAGCATGTTTTTTTTAATGTTTTTTATTTGTTTCAATTCATCCTGACAAAATGCTGCTGCTCATTTTTTCAAATTAACCTGCCTTTTGATTTTCAAACAAAAAACTGAATAATCAAGGATCTGTGCTATCCCGGGGCTGCTGGACGAGAAATTTTTTGGAACATGCAGCTTTTTCTATTGAGTTGCCAAGATAGTTTTAGGGCACTCACTGGGACCAACTAGTCTGGCTCCCCTGGAAAGCCCCTTTTGAAAACACCCAACCTTCTCCCCCTGTCACCATCAATACAGAACTCTTTCTCCGCCTGATGGTACTTGATGACATGGCAGATTTTTTTGTTTTTTTACTTTACAGTGAGATTGTAAATAATTTTATGTAACTATCTGTACTTGAAATACATAATTTTTAAATATTTCATAAGTGAACAAAAAAGTCTGAATTCTAGAATTTGAAATTTTTCCTAGCTTATAAAGTTTTTTTAACCTGAAAGTGCTGAAAAGGGGGGGGGGTCTGTCAACTTTTTTCCCTGTTAATTCAGGGGTGAGAAAGGGCTTGTCCTGCACCCAAAACCCTTTTTAATACTTGTATAGACTGGATAATGGGGAGAGTCTTGCCAAAGTCAGGTGGAGCAAAACCCGGGCAAAACAAGGCTCAGACCCGACTTTGCCGAGATGTTGCTACCTATCTGAGTCCCTGGAGCCCTGGTGGGGGCTCTTGTGCTTTAGCAATGAGGCGAAGCCCTGTAGAGGTCTCCCGGCCAAGACTAAATTCAGACCTTTTAGGTGCCCGTTAGGGGAAACCCATTCGTCGATCCATCTTGCGGCGAGGACGTTAAAATTACGAGAGTTTTACAACCTGGTAGCGTGTCCTATCTCGGGGTGTCAGACCAAGAAACAATGAAGATTGGGCTGGCAAGGGGGGCCCCTGAACCGATCAACACTTTGGGGATGTCAGTACCTATGCAAAGGGCCAAAGCTACATGTCTTAAAGGCCTCGATTGCCAGTTTTGCTCTACGGAAAAAAAACCTAGATAATATCCAGGTTTTGGAGTCTTGTTTGGCCTTATGAACAATCCCTTCACCGGATCATGGGGTCATTTGGCAGTACCAAGTGTAAAAACCGCTTTTACATGTGAGACTATATAGACCTTTTTATTTGCATAACTGGGATCGAAAACTCAGGTTTATGGGCACCAACTCGTTCCCTTAAAACGACCCTCCCCCACCCTTTGGCTCTTTGCGAAGCAACCCTGGTCGAGGGGGCCTGGGGACCCGGGGGTCTGGCGGGCAGCTCAAAAAAATTCCCCGTCTAAGGAATTAGAGTTTGGCCGAGGGCCCCGGGGACTACCCACGAGGGATCTTGTGGTTGGAAGCGAAGGTGGATGCGGCCAGCGCCCCCGTCGTGTTAGCCCCTTGAAGATGATGATGTGAGGATTGCATGCACCTTTGCAATCCTCTTTTTCTAGGTTTACCTGACTTTTCCTTTTTTCCACAGCCCCTGTTTTTTTAAAACTCTTTTTATTTTTGAAATTTTATATTAATTTTGAAAAAATAATAATAAAATAATAAAAATAATAATAATAATAAAAAATAATGCTCTAGATGATATAATTATCATAAGTAAATAAAGATAATTATTAAGGATATTGATGATGATAATTGTGTAAAGATGATGGTGATGATACTACTAAAAATGATGAGGATAATAGTAGTAAAGTTTATATTAATCATAATGAAAAAACTACTACAATTACAATAATATAAAATAATAATTTTAAAGTAATAATAATAGTGATAATAAAAATGAAAAACAAAAATTTAAATTAGGAATGTGATAAAAGGTAAAAACCAGGGTTTTTTCCTATAATTGAAATGAAGGAGCATTGTGAAGTCACCTCTATTTTTAAAAATTAACAAAACAAAAACATAGGGACTCAGAACAATAGGCTAAGAAGGTGCTTCCTGAGTAACATTCTTTCTGTTTTTCCAGTAGTACTGGTAAATATTTTTAATCATTTCTTCATAAACGGGACATCCCAAAGGGCCCCCTCAAAAACTTGAAACCCAATCATCACCTACCATTGTTCTTTTTGTCTCCCCCCATATTAAAAACCCCCCCTTAACAGCCAAACTTTTTGAGGGAGGTTCAGAAAGATTTCTTTCCTATTTTAAAAGTTTTTTATGTTAAATTGGGAGGTTGTTCTCATTGTAAGGATGTAAATAAACTACTGTAGTTTTTAGCCAATTAAGGTAATGATAGTGTGTAATAATGAATTTTTTAAAATTACATTGTCATTTTTAGATGGTTTCATGTTGACCCTTCATCCAGCAACATGCGATAGCTTACATCCGGCATTCCCTTTACCATCCCCTAGCATACACCTACCTTACTTTGATGAAATTTACACAAGTAAGCTGTTTGGAATGGGACCTTGCATGCGACAAAATTTTTTATAATTTTGGGG
>NW_023644422.1:0-8680 GCF_015228065.2 Penaeus monodon | reverse complement strand
AAAATAATTTATTAAAATGAGATACATTTTCAAATCCACCTGGATTCCTTCTTCAGGTCTGCAATTATAGACCTGAAGTGGAATCCAGGGGATTTCGACACGTATTCTTTTCAGAAATCAAAATTTTTCATTGTGGGTCTTTCTACACAGTATCACAGGAAGGGGTGTTTTACCATTCCACACACCACCACACACACACACAGCACCCACACACACACACACCACACACACAACCACACACACACCGCACACACCACACACACACACACACCACACACACACAAACACACAAACCCCAATATTATATGTGGTTGGGTGTGGGGTTGTGGTGTGGCGTGTGTTGGTGTGTGTGTGTGTGTGTGTGTTGTGTGTGGTGTGGTGGGGTGTGTGTGTGTGTGTGCGGGTTTTGTTTTGGTGTGTTGTGTGTGTGTGGTGGTGTGGTTGTGTGTGTGTGTGGAAATACAATATATAATATATTTATATATTATATATATATATATATATATAAATAATATATAATATATATATTAATTTTATATTATTATTTATATATATTATCATCATCATCATCTCACATTCATAAAGGGGCAAACGCCGAGGGGGGCCAGGGCCGATCCCCCCTTCGATTCCAGCCACGAGGATCCCTCGGGGCGGTCCCCCGGGCAGGCACCGGCCATTTAGTTCTCGCGACAGGTCTCTCGGGGCCCCCAAAGCCATGATCCCCTGGGACGTCCCCAGGTCTCTTACCCGGGTTGTCTCGCAGAGAACAACCTTGGCAGGTTCCCTAGGGAGGCGAGCTAGGTGGCCATAAGCCGGGGGTTGGCGATCCCCGGGTTTTGCAAGTAAAAAAGGTCCCCTGCCAGTCTCCGGGCAAACCCCCGGTTGGACCGTGGCTGCCAACTGTACCCCCTCTCGGGGAAGGGACTTTTTACGAAGGCTCAAGGCAGACTCCAAGGCGCGGATGGGTCCGGGTTTCGCTTCCATAGAGAAAAAACGGGAAAGAAAAGGGCCTATATTTTATAATATTTTAATAATTTTTTTTTTTTTTTAAAAAAAAAAAAAAAACATCCACCACAAATATATATAACATAGTGTATTTAGGATTTGAATAAATACACACACACACCCCAACACAACACCACACACACACACAAAAATTATATATATTAAAATTATTATAATAAAATTTTAATATAAAATTTTAAAATTATATACCACATTTACACCCCACCACACAACACACACACAACACACACACACACATACACACAACACACACACACCCACAACCACCACACACCCACAACCCCCAACACACACACACACACACAACTCACAGCACACACCACACACACACACACACACACAAAAAACACCACACACACACACACAACCACCCAAAAACACACACACACACAAAATACACACCCACCACACACACAAATATATATATATATATATTAAAATATTTATTATATATAAAATTATATATAATAAATTTGTTGTATATATTAAAAATATATATTATATAATATATATATATATAATATAATATAAAAAATATTTATTTTATTATTATAATATATATATTTTATATATATTATATATTATTTAATAATTTATATTATTTTAGATTATATTATATAATTATTTTAATTTTTAATATTATTTTTAAATATATATATATATTATATAAAATTTATACATTTTTTCTTTTATATTTATATTATATATAAAATTTATATTTATTATTTATATATTATATTTATATAAAATTATACATAATACTGTACTACATTACAAATACTTTAAATTTTGAAAATTGTAATCATTATATATACATATGTACTACAAAACCACACAGATTGAACTATAAATATATAAATATTTATTATATAAAATATAATATTATTATATATATATATTTTTACTTTAAAATATAATATATATAAAATTATAATCTATCGAAATAACTTATATATATATTTTATATTATTATATATATTTTATAAAATTATATATATTATATATAAATATATTTTAATATTATTATATAAAAAAATTTAAAATATAAATTTTTATATATTTTAAATTTAAATTTTTTTTTATTATTTATTAATTATATTGATAATGTTTTATTATTTAAAATTATATATTTTTTTTTTTTTTTTTTTTTTTTATAATAATATATATTTTTAAATTATTTAAATAAATTTTTAAAATTAATATAAGAATATTTTTTTATAAAATATATAAATTATAAAATTAAAGGGGATAATATTTTTACACCACCCCCCCAAAATTTTTAACAAACCCCCAACCACTTCCCACCGGAAAAAAACACAAAACGCACCTTAAAATTAAATAGTTTAAATTAACTAATAATGTACTCATTAGTTTGTTTGTTTGGGTGTTTTGTGTGGTTTTTGTTTGGGTTATTTAAAGTTTCTAAAATTAACATATAATATAATATTATAGACCAATATATAAATATAATAATATAATTTATATATTTATGACACACAAAACACACAACACACACACACACCACCACCACACACACACACACACACCCCAACCACCCACCACACCACACACACACACACACACACACACATTTTATTTTTAAAAATTTTTTTTTATTTTATTATATTATATATTATATATTTTTTTTTTTTTTTTTTTTTGGGGGGGGGGTTTTTTTAATATATAATATATTTATTCCCAATTTTTTTAAAATTAAAATTATTATATAATTATAATTATTTTAATTTATTATATTATTATTATATAAAACCATAAACCCACAAAACCCCAAAAAAACCCACGAAAACAAAACACAAACCACACCCACAAAAACACCTCCAAACCCACCAACACAAACTATTTAAAATTTATATTATATTTTATTTATATTATTTATATTTATCCAAATCTTTATCATATATACATTTTTTTTTTTTTATTATATATTTATAAAATTATATTTTTTTATTTTTCTTTTTTCTTAATCAACATCATAGTGCTTGAAATGCTAAAAACCCCCATTGCGCCTCGGTGACGTTGGGCTTACGCCGGGCCCCTCAGCACTTGGCCCCCGATTACCAACATTCAACCTCCCCATAAACACCCTGGATCTGCCGTGTTTAGGGTTTTTTGACAGACATTTTTATTATCAAAAAACATGCCATTTGCAGTACTTCTTAAAATGAATCCATGAAAGACTCAGTTAGTGGAATTCCAAACATTTTCCCTTATGATTAGTTTTAATTTTATTTATCTTTGGGAATAAAGCAATGCGTGTCTCGGCTAATGGGAGAGCAGTGCTTTTAAAATGTCAATGGAATTTTTTTTAATATATAAAGGGGAAAAGCAATAGCAGAAAAAAATATAAAAATTTGGAAGATAATTCTTAAAGGACCTACGAACGGGGTCTCTTTTTTGTATGTATCAAAAAATCTTTTACGGGTAAAAACCAGTAAAAAAGAACTACATCAGTTATTTATGAAGGCCTAATGGACGTTTTTTTACTACAAATTGCAAAAGATAAATTTCGGAGCCTGTTCATGCCTTGCTTTTTTTTATTTAGCCGTTTTTTGTTAAACACTAGGAATGCGGGGAAAAAAAGGGGAAATATTGATGTTATGCGTGGTTAATCAAGCAATAAAAGGCATGGAATGATGGCATAAGCTCTGGTATAAACTAAGAGCAGGGACATTTTTTTTTTAATATTTGTGCACCTAAAAAAGTAACTAAATTTCATATAGGGAAAAAGGGGTTTAGGGTTGTATGTAAGAAGATCTTGACCCCCCCCCCGGAAATTGCAAAAAAAAGACAAGTGATCTTTAAAAAATTATAATTTTTTTTGGGGTTAAAAACTTCGTCGTTCCATTTTTTGTATTCCCAACATTTAAAAATTTTCCGGGAAATTTCGCCGAGACAGAAAACCAAAATACAAAAAATTTCTTTTTTTTAAAAATAAAATTAATAAGGCACTTCTGGTACTATAACAATTGAATTCTTCAATATCTTTCATAGAAATGTACAGCTTTTGTTTTTCTGGCTATTGGTTGAAAAAGGGAACACCCGACTAGCACACTGAAGAAAAGAACATTCCACATCAGCGCTTCGTTTGGTCACTAGAGACCCCAAATCTCCCCTGCTCCTCCGAAATGTATTTATATATCTATGCTTTTTTGAAGGATGTTAGCAAAAATTTTTGTAAAATTGTCATTTTATACGATGATCCCTTTTATTCCTTACAACACTTGGACTTGCTAGAGAAATGGTAGTCAGAATAGATACTCCAAAAAATTGCGAAAATGCGAATAAAAAAAAAAAATAAAAGAAGTAAATGGGTTTATCATACAATACTTCCAGAAAATTGGATTTTTTTTACTAAAATAAATTTTCTTTAAAAAAGGGGGAATACCCTTAAAATTTAAAATAGAAAAAAACATAAATACATTTTTCGAGGGATGATTTTTCCTGATACTGGCAAGACCGGGTGTAGACACTGATGGACCAGACACTTGCTAGGTTTCGAAATGCATGAGGGGAAAAAAATACAAATATGGGCTGCTACAGAGATAAACTGTAAAAAACACCAGTCCACCCTTTTTACAACCGTTTAAAAGGTTGAAAAATATTGGATAGGGTTTGTGGTACGAATGAATTTTTGGGTTTTAAAACTATTACAAAAACCCTTTAGTTTTTCCCGCATTTTCCAATTTATTGTCTTTTTTCCCTGTATACCAGGTTACAGTTACTTCATGTTTTGTTTCTTTTGGGAGGTTTGTGCTCCCCCCGCGTTTGTTATTTTACATATGTTTTGGGGTTTTTTTTCTGTTCCAGAGATATCACCCAGGAGGGGAATTTTTCTCAGAAAAAAGGGAAAGGGTTTTAAATTGTAACAGTGGGTATACTGACCTTCCTGTCCCATTTGCCGAAATCCTATCGTTTTTGAAAATCATATATCACTTTTTTCATTTTTCTAGTCTTTTCTATAACAAGAGTCAACCATGTAGTTTTTTTTTTTTTTCTATAAGATTTCTTCCTCTTTTTACAGGCTTTTCTTTTTAAGCAAGCTTGACGGCATTTTAATCTATGGTATCCTTAACAGGGGGTGTAAAAAAAAAAAAAAAAAAAAAAAAAAAAAAAAACGTTCTTTTAGGGTTGGATTAACAGGTTTTATAAGGTCATCCTGGGGACTAAAAATCATTTTTCTCCAAGCACATTTTATGGTGTCAGTGACCAGAATAGGGTCTACTATTCCTTTCTTATTTTTTGGATTTCATATTACAGTGCAGACACCTTCTATAGGACAGCAGTGGGTATTTCTTTAAAAAAAAATAAATATAAAATAAATAAAATAAATAAATAAATAAAAAAGGGATGTGTGTGTACCATCATTTTAATTAAATATGAAAGATTGGTAAGTCCATGGAGCAATTGTCCCGGGGGCCCCAGTTCTTTTGGGTTTAAATCGATTTTTCTAGCGTTTAAAACTGTAATCCCGAGTCTTTTAAGTGGCAGAAAAGGTTGTTATATAAAGGTAAAGTGTTCTACATTAAAAAAAGATATTGGTGTAAAACAGTGGGTCTTAACCTTTTTTAAATTTCACCCTTTCAGCAAGGGTCCCCTCTCCAAATCCCCTTTTCATCCCTAAAAAAAATTTCACAAAATTTTTTAAAAATAAAATAAAAACGAATTTAAACGAATTACAGAGATTTTTACAATTACTCACATGCCCAATAAAATTAGCGATAAATTTTAGGGGAAAAAAAACAATGAGGTAAAAAATCTAACAGCCTTAAAAAAGAAATGTGAAAAAAAGAGGGGTGATTTCCAGGGGCTTGCGTGAAAACTGGAAGAAATGGATCCCAACGAGGGGATACATCTCTTTCCCCTTGCGTCAAGGAAGGAGTTTTCCATATTGCGATGCTAAGGATTTTCTGTCCCTTTTAAAGGGCCCCCCCCTTCTCCCTCGATCGCATTTGGGCAAGTAGCTGTATACCCCTCGTTTGGGGTGCTCCATCCTCTCCAGGAGGGGGAAAATTTGACATTTTTAGAACATTTTTGGGAGAGAGGGGAGTTGCCAAATAATTCCTTTCTGGCTGGGGGAGACAGAGTATTTAAAAGGGTTTTTAAAAGGGAAAGGGGAAATTGAAGGCGAGGTCGGGAGGAAAAGGATGGTGTGGGTGAGGTGTAAGGGAGGGGGGGATAATAGGAAGAAAAGTAGTAATAAGGGGGAGGGGGAAGAAGATGAAAAAATGGGAGGATGGGAATAGATGGAGGGTTTAATTATCCAGGTAATACTTTCCCCCCGAGCCTCGTACCACCTTTGAAATTACTAATGCCCCCCGGGTTAAAAACCACTGTGTAGTTTTCTGTGGAACGTCGAAAATGGGGGGTTTCACTTTTTTAGTAAAAGGGGCGTTAAATCTTGGACTGGGAAACGACTAGACAGGAAGTCGACATACCCCTTTGACAAGTTTGCAGTCTTCTTTTTTTATAAGACAGGACATGTATGCGTGTTAGATGGCTGTGTAGTCGTAGGTGAGCGAGTGCGTGTGTCCCTAAACTCTGTTTCCTGGGGAACAGAGATTTGAAAAAAAACATTGTCTCGGTTTTTGTTTTTACTCGGTTTCTGTGAGAGAAAGAAAAGAGGGGGAGAGAAGAGACGGAAAAATATAGGAGAAGAAACAAGAAAATGGGTTTAGTCCCCATCATAAATCTGTATCAGTTTACCCGATACAGGGTTATGGGACGACGCTTGTTTCGATGCGAGGGGATGAAAGGTCCTTGTTAACACAAAATGTATAAAAAAGCATTTAAAATTATTTATCAATTTTAACTATTTTTTATTAGCATTTGAGTTTAGGAAAAACATTGATGATGAGCTCCGCACCTGAATGGAGAATTCTAATTCTCTTTCTGGATGTTTTGTTCCCTTTTCGCAGAGGGCTCTGACGAACCTTTTTCCAGGAAATTTGTGGGCTGGTACTGCAAGAAAACCGCTTTAAAATCAATAAGAATGATAGAAAATTGGACAAGGTGTCCATCCTGTAAATTTTAAAATCATTTTAAAGTTCTTTTAATATTAAAAATTTCAATATAAATAATTTAAATTTAAATTTATAAAATTTATATGAACGCTCTGACAAAATCTATCGAGTTCTTTGACAGCCGCGGCATTTAGATAATTCCCTTTTATTTGCGACGAATTATTTCCCTTGAAGGGTTGCGTGAGGGGGGTAAAATATTCCGGCTTTTTTATTCCGCGACATCACCAAGGCTAAACCCCTTTTCCCGGCAATAATTATTTTTGTCTTTTTAAAACCTAGAAAAAAGAAAAAACAAAGCTTTTTCCCCAGTCATTGACATAATAATCTTTTATTTCCTTTTTTTTTTATTTTCTGTTTTCCCTTTCAGAAAAAAAAAAAATTACCGTATTTTTGTTGACCTTTTTGAAAAGATTTTTCCCCTTTCACTGACGAAATGTTGCTATAAAAAGCATAAACTGTTTTCCCCTTTTTCAAAAATAATTTATGAGAAAAAAAAACAATATATGGATGAGTTGCCATCTACTGGTAGTCCCCTTCGTCATATTCAAGACATTGGGGACCCCTTTCGTGGTGGCCCGGGTAATGTGGCGGCGGAGATGTGAAATTCGGGCAAACTTGGGGCGGGGATTGGCTGACGGCGAAAAAAGACGGGAAAAGTGCTTTTGTGCTCGGCTTTAAGGGGTTTTTTTGGCCCCCCAAAAGAACGGGTTTAGGCCAAATGTCAATCCCCCGGTAGGCACCCCCCCTCCCGGGAACTCCTGTAAGAACGGCATGACTTACGATATAGTGATAAAAACCAATCTCTTGATCAACTGTAAAAAAGGGAAAATCATATTTATGGGCTTCTTTACGATACGACTTACCCAAAAAAAAAAATGTTACGAGGAAAAAGTGCTTTGCTTTATTAAATTTTCATTTCTAAAAGAAATTTCCCCGTCTGATTTTTCTGACAATGCACTTTTTCGGAAAAATTTTTTTTCCCGGGAAAACAGGGGGCCCACAAGAAAGGGGCTTTTCACCCAACCTTCCCTTTTTAATATGATCAAAGATATTTATCATCCCAGTCGGAATCTTAAATGCTCACATTCTCCCTTTCGGAATCTTAATCCACTGTACACTGTGATTTTGTCTATGGGTTCCTGCAGCAGTAATGCAAAATTTTTACAAATCGCAAACCAATGCACTGGGGGGGTTCTCGTTTCCCCCAGAAAGAGTACTGGAGAAAAAAAAAAAAAAAATTTATAATATAATAATTTTATATTTTTAATTTTTATATTTAAAATATAAAATTTTAAACCCCTACTCTTTCCGTGGAAAATGAGAACCCCCCCAGTGCCATTGGGTGCGGTTGTAAGGAAATTTTTTCATTACTGCTGCAGGAAAGCCATAGTACACAATCATAGTTCATGACTTTAAGATTCCGAAAGGGAGAATTGTGAGATTTTAAGATTCCGACTGGGAGATATAATATACTTGATCAATTTAAAAGGAAAGTTGGGCAAGCACTTCCTTTTGGGACCCTGTTTTCCCGGACAAATTTTCCCCAAAAATGACATTGTCAGGAAAAAATAAAAGGGAAACTTTCTTAGAAATGAAAATTTAAAAAAAAAGCC
>NW_023644421.1:0-5000 GCF_015228065.2 Penaeus monodon | reverse complement strand
TGTTACTACTACTGGATTATATTATTATCGTATTATTATTTATTATGTATTATTAGTCTTGACTACTGATACTACTAAAGTATGATAGTAGATACAGTATGATTATTATGATTATAGTAGGAGTATTATGAGTATGACTACTATACTACTACTAGTAATTTTATTAATCAGTACGACTGCTATTATAGGATTATTAGTATTAGGGTTATATGATATGAGTTCATTAGTAGTATATGTATTCTTACAACTTCTAATAATGATAAGAATGATAGTGTTATCATGATTAGGACTATCATTATTATCATCATCAGCATCAGTATTATTATTAGTAGGATTGTTATTATTAGTATTATTATTGTTATTATTATTGTTATTATATTATTATTATTGGTATTATTATTACTACTAATTACTACGACTACTACTACTACTACTACTACTACTACTACTAATACTACTATAACTAATAATACTACTACTACTAATACTAATCCTACCATTATACTACTATAACATATTAGTATTATTATTATTATTATTATTATTTCTATTATTATATTATTACTATTATATTACTATTACTATTACTTTACTATACTATTACTATTACTATTTACCATTTATTATTATTATATTATCATTATTATTATCATGATTATTATTAATTATATCATTTCATTATCATTATCATTATCATTATCATTTTATATTATTTTATTAGGGCCATCCCTTGAAAAAATTCCAAAAAAGGGCAACGGTACTAGAAAAAACGATGATATAATACCTATTATGGCAATTTACTCCTCACCTCCCCACTCCCTAAAGACTACCAAAGGCAGGGTGCTTCACCCCTTGATATAATACTGTGGATTTTATGATTCATGGGGACTGATTTTTGCCTTTGCTCACACGTTCATTTCTAAAAAAAAAAGAAAAAAAAAAAAAAAAAAACCCAAAAAAAAAAAAAAAAATCCCCTTCTGCATCTTCCTCTCCCACTCCTCACATCCTCCTTTTTTGATAGCACCCTAGATGACTGCACCTTATTACCCCCATAGTTCCATGATTTTTTTTTTTTTTATGCTTTGATATTAATAATATTATTGTGGTGATATTATGATGTTAAAATTTCTTTAAAATAAATAGACTATTAAACAATAGAAGGTCGAAATTTGTCTCCAAAAATCAAGGAAAAAGGTAAATATTGGCGATAGGTAGGACTAATAATTGACTCCTTGTTGACTAGGCACTGTGGATCATTCCATGGTAAGCCACAGTTAATAACTAGAAATTACAGTGGACATGACATGGATGTCATACCATCCACAAGTAATGGGTTAACACTGTGAGGTCAATGGGCTCTGTCGATGAAGGACCCAAGTACTGATTAGTGGCTAGGGTGTTCAAGCTCTTTGGTGCCTGACTGATCATGTCCCCAACTGTTCCAACCATACAAGGGAGTAAGGATCTTTAGAGTTTATAAGCGTCAAGGCAATGGCATATTCAGTGTGCATCCCTTATGTTGTATATTGTTTATAAATGTAAATTTTTGCGTGTGATTCAAAATAGGCAGTGGATGGTGATTATTTAGTGCACTGATGTTACATTTGTGTTATATTTTAAGATGATGTGTCATTTAAGTGTTTTTTAGTTCAAATCACAATTTCCCTTGGGGGAAATACACAGTAACTAGTTTCCTTACTCCTCAGGTAAAGTCACTTAATTGTTACCTTTGCTTATGATTTCCTTGGAAGCAAACTCTTAATAATTTTTTACTACTTGACCACTAAACACACTCTTCTTTACAGATTTGCTGCAGCACAAAATGCGTGGCGAGGGTGGCATCAAGACTCCCACAGCTCCTCCCCAGACCCCACGTACCCCAGGAATTCACGATATGATACCTTTAGGGATCAAGAGAGGAAGATCGGCCACAGGAAGAGTGGGAGAGGAGCATGTTACATACAAAAAAGTAAGTGTGCTTTTGTCTGTTTAAGTAGTGTAGTGTTATGTATATGGGTGTGCTTGGGTGGAAGAGTGGTGGGTGAAGCTGTATGTATACATGTTTGTTTGTCTGTAGGTTATCTTTAAGTGGATTATGAGTTAGTGAGTGGTGAGTGTGAAAGGCTATGTGGCAAATCATTTTGTGGCAAAGTGGGCTGTATGAGGAGTATGTCTTCAGGCATAGCACAGTCTAATTCCATCTCACCACAACAGATTGGGACTTCACAACGATGGCATCAATCCAGCTGGGTATCCAACAAGCAGTAGGGAGCTGGCAAGCAAGCCTGATCTGATGTGTTTAATCAGGATGTTTATGTTGTAGAAACTATTTTTTTCCTTCTGTTGGTTCTCAGTCAACTCCAAGATCATCAGTTTCTGAGTTCAGGTAAGTAATTTTTAAGGACATTTTTTTATTACTCTCAGTTTTTACATGGAAGGTTTTGAGCAGTCAGTAAAAGATTTATTAGTATTGAGGAACGATTTTTAGGGAAAGGAAACAACAAAAAGAATGTATGGATAACTTTGGCTAGTAAAAGTGAAGTCAGTACTTATACGACTAAATTGATTTAAGGATCTGATTTTCTCTCTTCACGGTTACGTGAATGCACTTCTACAATGAATAATATAAAAGGTGCCTTCAGATACTCTTTAAGGAGCCATCTTCTTCTCTTAATTCCAAAGTCATAACGAAACAGTTGTGATGTTACTAAGAGGAGGTAAAGGGTCCTCATTGAGACAGTTCACTATGTATATATCATGTCATGTATGTCTACTAACTTGATCTATAAATCTCTGAACAAATGCTTAGAATTTTAAATTGGTAATTTGGCATCTTACCAAGATTGCAACATTGCGGAACCTGTTGAGGGCTGGGCTCACATCGCCCGATGTAATTTGCAATTTTTCTTGCCCATTTATTCTTCATAGGCATAAATGAGTTATATTGTGACAAATAAATACAAAGAAGGGAATATGCAAAAATAACTCATGATATTTGACTGATTTTGATTTTGGCTACATCATTTTCAAGAGCTGAACACTTGTGATTTCTCCAGCGGTATAGCATTGCCTTGTTAATATTTTCTCTCTAAGTTAGATATTACTCTAAACTGAATATTTTTGGAATTAGTTCTTTCATTAAAACTAAGGAGAAATCATAATGCTATTCAAACTGTATAAGGCCGTGTCAGGAAATGTTTCATGGAACAGTCATGGGATTAGGTCTGTTTTTTGCATTCTCATTGTTTTGCAAGCTTATTTATCGCATTTTTTTCTGCAAATAACTGAGGTATGATTCTGAGATTTGACAGGTGATATGTATGTAAAATTAAACATGTTATGTATATCAGTATTATCCAAATCTACTGGTAAATAAAAAAAAGGTTAGTTTCCATTGAAGGTCCCTAAACTAAAAGGAAAAGCATGATTTTCTTTCTTTATGAAATCAGTATTTACGTGTGCACCACACACACACACACACACACACACACACGCACGCACGCACGCACGCAGCACACACACACACACACACACACACACACACACCACACACACCACCACACCACACACACAACACCCCTACATACACACACACACACACACACACACACACACAACAACCACACACACACCACACACACTTAACACACACACACCACACCAACACACACACACATACACACACACACACACACACACACCACACACACCAGACAACACACACAACCACACACACCACACACACAACACCCACACCACACACCACACACACCAGTACACATTACACATAAATATACATACACACCACATACATGAACAGTATAATGTAGATATGTAGATACTTTGTGTATTTATGTTTTTATTATTCAAAGTAACTTCATCTAATTATTATATTTTTTTTTTCCAGATTCAAAGTGTATGCACCATAGAAAACATTTGACATTAGAGTCTGTTTAAAATTCAACCAGAAGGACTATTCTTGTAAAGACATCATTTATTATAAACTACCATTTATATGATAATATAACAGTAAACCCACAACAAGGTGGACAGTGATGAGTACTGAAACATGTCTTTTATTTTCAATTCATCTTATAGTTTTTTAATAAAAGCAGGATATGAGAATATATTTCTTTATAGCTTTTAAAAAGTAATATTACATTCTTTCCACTCCAGGTTTCATGTGCAGCGAGGCCTCTTCGAGAACTAAGTAATCCTGGGGCGAGTGGCAGCATATTTTATTTAACAAATGATGATGAGTTTATCATCAAGACAGTGCAGCACAAGGAGGCAGAGTTCCTTCAAAAGTTATTGCCAGGATATTATATGGTATGATTGGTATTTCTTCGCATTCTCGTACTCTTCCCCTTTACTTTTATTTTCTTCTTTTTCTTCGTCCTTCATTTCCTTCTCTGTCTTTGATTTATCCTTGTTATGTAATTTTTTTTCTGTATATATATATTATATATATATATATATATATATATATATATTTTATATATATAAAATATATATATTATATATATATATATTATTCTGTTTCTTTTCCTCTTCCTCTGCCACTTTCTCCAACTTCCTTCCTTTTTCCTTCTTCCCTCCCGACCTTTTCCTTCCTCATTCCCTTTCTCTTTCCTTGTAAACCCCTATTCCTCCTCCTCCTCCTCCTCCTCCTCATTTTCTTCCTCTTTCATATTTTGTTCTGCCTCTTTCTATCTTCCTCCTCTTTTTCTACATACTTCGTATCCTCCTTCATGTTCATTTGTAGCATTAACCATTAATGTTCAACCACAAAAATGTATGTGAATACAAAGGTTACCATCTGTGATCCATTATGTACAAGTTCAAAATCTAATTTTTTTGCCTCAAATTTAACCCATTGGACTTGTTTACCTCATTCATGGAATTTTTGTGGAAAAAAGTTCTTATTTCATGTTATTATCACTAATAATGCCATGTTATAGTTATTATTTTCATTATCATTACTGTAACCAATTTAAAA
>NW_023644420.1:35000-37574 GCF_015228065.2 Penaeus monodon | reverse complement strand
AAAAACAGAAGAAGAAAGATGAAGAGAGATGAAAAGAAAAAAAGAAAATAAAAGGACAAATAATAAGTAAAAAAAGGGAAAGAGAGAGGGGGAAAAAGGAGAAAGGGAAGGAACGGTTTCCGTGATGTCAGGAGATAAAACGACCCCCTTTGACTGCTTACGCCCTGGCGCGCGCCGCCCAAAAGTCCGAGTTTCTCGGTTTTTTATGCACATGTTCGTTCGAGTTGACTTTCCCTTCATCCGTTTATTTGGATTTGAGTAATCCTTGCTCTTCTAATCTGCCGTGTGCGTTTTGTGTCTATGTGTTTATTCACAGAGACACACACACATGTATGTATATATATATATAATATATATATATAATATATATATATAAAATATATTTTATATATATATATAATATGGGAGAGAGAGAGAGAGAAAAGAGAGAGAGAGAGAGGAGGAGAGAGAGAGCGAGAGCGAGAGAGAGGGGGGGAGTGCGGAGAGAGAGTGCGAGAGAAAGTGCGAGAAAGGGAGGGAGAGAGGGATAGTCAATAGGATTAAAAAAAAAATTATCTAAGCTCCACATTTTTCCAAAGCCTTTTTCAGAATGACGAAAGATCTCCTCTCTCTCTCCTCTCTCTCCTCTCTCTCTCTCTCTCTCTCTCTTTTCCTTCTCTCTCTCTCTCTCTCTCTCACTCTCTCTCTCTATCTATCTATTTTCTCTTTTATCTATATACTTTATCTATCTATCTACCCTATCTATCTATCTATTATTTATAAATATATATATATATAAAAAAATATATTATATATATTATAAAAATATATATATATATATTTTAATATATGTATATATATGTATATATAAAATATATATATTTATATATATATATATATATATATATATTATATATATTATATATATATATATATATATATATATATATATTATATATATATATATTCACGTAGGCACCGTTGTCTTTTCCATCACATGTGTTTGAAAAAATGTTGAATTATACAGAATATCTATTCATGTCTTCAGCAGTTAATTTGTCGCTTTAGAAACTAAATATGCCCAGGTACTGTTATTGACATAGTAGTTTATTTAATTTACTTATATTGCATAGGCAGTCTTTAATGTTTGGAATATCTTGACGGGAAATAAAAGAAAATCACATTTTTTTAATACGAAAAATAAATCATATATTAGCAATTTGCAAGGTTATATGGGAAATTTGTCGACCTTTTACGATTTACTGTTAATAATATATGGCGAATAGTTATTTATATGTTTTCGTGCTTACACACTGACGCGATCAAACATACATGCATACAAAACATACATACATACATACATACATACATACATACATACGTACGTACTTTCCCATACATACACACATACATAAAAAACATACAGACGCATATAAATGAAGCATTTACACACACACACACATTTGTGTGTATAGTATGTATATACATATATGTTTTGCTTTGTGTGTCTGTGTGTGTGTATCTGTGTGTGTGTGTGTATGTATTATTCCGGGGTATGATTATAAAGTGCATCCGGTGGTGGGGTTCTGGCCCTGAGGATGTGGAACCACCACTATTGCTCCCAGGTCCAGTTCGACCCAGAGTAAGAACACCTGTCAGGGTCCCATCTAAGGGATAAATAGAAATGAGGGAACGCTTTAGCCTTGGCTGACGCCCTTCTAGAGACGTGTCTAAATAAAACACCCCTTGTGAAATATATATATATATACAATATATATATATGTAAAATATATAATATATATTATATTAAAATTATATATATATAATATAATATATATATATTTTATATATATATATATATATATATATATATATATATATATGTATGTATGTATATACATAAAGGTGTGTCTGTTTATATCTATCTATCTATCTATATCTATGTCTCGCTATATGTAAAAATCTATATATACACAAAATGATTATACATGATATACATACATAAATGAACACTCGCACATTCTTTTGTCGTTTATGAAACTATGAAAGCGTTTTTCCTGCATACTAATTAATTGCAAAGCACAGGAATAAAACAACTTTCCTCATACACAGGCATTGTCATTTTGGAAAAAAATAAAAGAATAGAGGAAACAATTACAGGTTTCCTCTCCTCTCTTCCCTCCTCCTCACTCCACATTTCCTCTTTCTCTCTTCTTTCTCGTCCCCTGTTTCCTTTCTCCCCCCTTTCAATCTTTCTTTCTACCTTCCTCTTTACACCTATCCCCTCTCTCCTTTTCTAACCTTCCTCGTTCACATTCCCTTTTTCCTATTCTCTTTTCTTCCTAATTCCCCCATTTCCTCTCCCTCATTCCCCCTTCTCTCTTCATCTCTCAAATTCTCCCTTTTTCCTTCTCCCTCTCTCCCCCTCTCCCTCATTCGCTATCCTTTCTCCCCTCTCCCTCATTCGCACCTTTCTCCCCTCTCCCTCATTCGCTATCCTTTCTCCCCCTCTCCCTCATTCGCTATCCTTTCTCCCCCTCTCCCTCATTCGCCATCCTTTCTCCCACTCTCTCTTTCTCTTTCATTCCCCATTCC
>NW_023644420.1:12500-27500 GCF_015228065.2 Penaeus monodon | reverse complement strand
CTCTCTCTCTCTTCCGTTCCCTCCTCGCTGGTTCTCTTTCTCTCTCTCTCTCCCCTCTCTCTCTTTCTCTCTTTCTTACTGCCGTTGCCGAGAACCCAATTTCAACTTTTTTTTTTTCGTAAATCTTATCTTTGTATATTCACCCGTTACTCGCAGCTGCAACTAAACGATGGTTTTTTTCACGAACTTCTTCCCCCCAAAGTGTCGCCCACTCGACGGGTTTCGATTTTTGGGGGGGAAAAGCGCGAAAAAGATTTGATGCGTCATAGTAGGTTTTCTTTCTTAGGCTGGCTCTTGCCTTCCCCTCTTACATCCCCTTCTGGAACTTTCTTTTTTTTTTTCAGAAGAAGAGAAGGGGTAAGAGAGAGAGGGGGGGGAGGGAGGGGGGGAGGGGGGAGAGAAGACACAGAGACGAGACAAGACAAAGACAAAGACAGAAACATAAGAAAAGAGAGAGAAAGAGATAGGAGGTGCCTACCACGCACCTCGGCGATGCTCAGGCAAAAGGGCGAAATTTTCCCATTTTAATTGCCTCTCGGGAGGAAATCAAAAAATTCCCTACGTATTATCGAGATAAGCTGACAGGATCTTAAAAGGGAAAGAGAAATCGATGGGTCGCAGTTAAAACTTTCCTTTGCTGAACATTTTGGGCAACGAGCGGAGTGAAGGAAACAAACACACAATACACCCTCGACACAATACACACACACAACCACACACGGCACACACACACACACACACGGGCCCACAACACACACCGGGCACCAACACACCCCACCACACAAATACCCCCCAAAACACCCACATAAATACAACCCCTGCACACCTTATAATTGGAAAATTTCTATTTCGTTACGGGATGGGGATAATTCATTTTATTACCGGGCCACGGGCTGTTTTCCATGGATCCAAAATGTCCCAAATAAAACCACCCCGCTCAGCGAGGGGGAGGTCCATTTTATTTGACCTTTTTTGACCGCCGATTCGTGTCAAGCGACCAGGGGGTAGTCAGCTCCGCCCTCTCTCCGGCTTTGACCGTACCTCCGCGCGGCGCTTTTGCCCCTTTAACAAGTCGTAGCGTGTCGTAGCGTGTTTTTTACCCCTTACGTGGGGTTTTGGCTCCCTGTCAGCCCTGTACTAAGTACGCATAGCCCTTTTACAAATTTGTGGCAGCGGGGGCCGTTCATCCTTTTGGCATGCAACAGGACAAACCCCCCCCCGAAGAAATCCGCCGACCGCTTCAAGACTGGCAAAGAGAAAAACAGAAAGACACGTTTGGGCCCTTTCTTATTTCTTTCCCTTCCTTCTCCCAACATTGTTAACCCGTTGTTTTTTGTTGGGTTAAAAGGTGCTAATGACGAAAATGGCACGTTCTCCATTTTTCTTCCACTCAATCCATTTCCGTGGATCGAGAGTGACAAAAAACATGAATATCTTTTCGTTAGTTAAGAATTTTTTATTTTCTTCGTTTTAAAAAGATATTTATATTTTTTCATCTCAACGAATTTAACCGGTTCGTGATTTTATCTTATCCGAATACATTTCATTTTATCTCTTCAAAACCCTCGCGCCCGACCTGACCTTCCTTTTTTTCTTTGCGTCTTTTGGGTTAGAAAAAGGTTGCCTACCTCACTTTTTTTTTCCCCGGGTCGGGGGCGGCGTGGGAGGGTCAAACATATCTTGTTACATTGCTTTTTGGTGAACTTTTCTAGGGCGTAAGCAAAGCAGGTAAAAAAATTGTATTATTTTGCATTAGCGTAGGATTTTCCCCCTATAAAGTGCCAAAGGATTGCCCGATATTGCCCCGGTTGCGTAAACGCCTAATAGATCTGACTCCGTCTTTTCGAGAGTGGGTGCAATAACCAAGTTATTCGTTGTTCGGCCCTTTTTGAGTCGGTGTGCCCCCGGGTTCGCCGTTAAAAAATTAGGACAGGGTTTAAGCTAGAATCATTATTCGTTATTAAACCCCTTTTTCTCACCCTCTGAAGTGCTTGCAGTTTTGGGTACCCCCCAAGCGTTGTGTGATTCGTGAAAATTTATATTCCTTCGGAATTTTGCGAGCGCCTTAAGTTACGCAGAAGAGAGCAGGAATTATATTCCTGGTCAAGTCGCTTCGCATATACGGCATTTGGGTATAGGATCCCCCCGTTATTGTTTTTTATTGAATTTGACGTAAAAGCTAGAATTACTCGGCAGTTCAGATTTCTGCCCCCGAGAAATTTGCTTATAAAAAATTGGCGAATATTTTTTTCATTCACCATTTTCATGCGTACATTCTGTCCTACTTATATTTTGAAATTCAATGTGGTAGTTGAAAAAATCTAAATAGCTAGCATTGTAATTATTTCAGTTTTGTATAGTAACGCAAATATTCGTTTTATGATTCTTCTCTTGTGAGGTCCTCGCTTCCCCCCTCTTTAAACGATAGCTGCCACTCACACACGATACACACACCATTCAGCTCACTCACACACACAGGATAAAGACACTGACCCTTTTTATTGTCTTAGTGCCCGGGGTAAGATTTATCCTTTAGCCCGCAATTTTGTCTGTCGCTGTCTGTGTACAAGTTACATTATTTCTTATCTGTGTGAGACTATGGTTTCAAATAGATCTTCGCGGATCGCCGATGTCGTCCCTTATCTATTTTTCATTCATCAAAGGGTGGTTTGGTATTAAATGGTCTAGCGGACCCCTACTGAATCTCCCTCTTCTATTTTCTTCTTTACCTTTGGAAATAAAAAAACAAAAAAAAAAAAAAAACGAAAAAAAGTTTAAAAAACCAACATTTAAAAACCCCTAAAATTGTTTGAATAACCGGGGTAGTTGGTAATTACCACCCCATTTCTTGTTGCCTTTCTTTTTCTCTTTTTTGGCCCTTACGTGTATGATCGGGGTCCCCGACTTTATATTGCAGCGGGCCGACACGGCACCGGGGAAAGGGGGACCCTTGGATGCTTTAAAAGGAGTCATCGAAGATCGCCCTAGGCCCCCGGACCAGATTTCGTCAAAAAAGGGTTGCCTGCCAGACTCCCCTAAATCCAGCGAACCACACCTTTGCCGCAGGGATCAGTTGCCCAAATGCTGTGCCTGGCGGACGCCTGCAGATCCGGTCAACTCCAGGGGCTCGTAGCGCAGTATCAGCAGCCCCCGAAATGCCCCCCCTGCCCCGACGCCCTAATCCGGGTGAAGATTTCGGGACGTTTTGGCGCGAGAAGGACTGGACGAGATCGTGGGAGTGTGGACGAGGACGCCCGAGTTAGGCCTGGGCCCGGGCTACGGGAGGTCAGACAATCCCAAGTCAAGGAGGACCTTTGGGGAGACTTTCGAGGACGTGTGAACGAGGACGGGCGTTACACAGAGGACCGGGGATTTTGGGACAGGACGAGAACCCGAAAAAGGGACCAGGACGACGCAGAGAACGAGACGACCCCCAAGTTAGGGCACCCTTGAAGGGGCCTCGAGGCGAGGCGCGAGTAGGTGGGCCCCAGCAATTAGAGTGGATAATTCTATTTCTGTTAAAAGGATGTGGATATTCTATTTTTTTATTACCAGTGGACCACGTGGCGTTTTCCCCTGGTCCAAATGTCCCAAATAAGAACCCCCCTCGCGAGGGGGGAGGGCACATTTTTTTCTGACCCCGTTTTGACCGGGGGTTTCGTGTGAAGCACCGACGCGGTGGGGGCACCTCTGCTCCCCCCGGGGGTTTTTTGTGACCAGCGCCCGACGCGCTAAAGGTCACTTCCCCCTCTTCTCCGGGGGGGCTGGGCCCCACACCCGGCGATTACCCCTTTAGAAAGTCCCTACGTCGTCGTAGCGTTGTTCACCCCTTTCGTGTGTTTTGCGTCCCCTTTAGCCACTATACTAGATACGCATACCTTATACCGTACCTTGTCTTTTTTTTTCCCCTGGCGTCCTCTCAGAGTATCTCTTTACATATTAAATTTTCAATAACATCCATGATACGTATTAGTCCGATTACAACTCATTTTACATAATTCATTTATTTTTAAAATTGCTCCTGTTCTATCAAAGTTTCCATTTCATTGAACATTTTACAATTTACCAGTTTTGAGTTATTGAAACTTTTTTCATCAGCTCCTTTTTTTTTATCATTTTCTTTTTATTTCTCTTTCGCTTTCATCCCTTTTTTAAAAAACGGAATTTGAATAAAACTATTTGGATCTCATTTTATTTCTTGTTTTGCTGCCCAATTTCCCCTTCTCAGTAGCTAAAAATTCAGTATCTTTTTCCTTTTTGTTCATGTTTTACGTATTAAGGCGCTTATAAACTTCTTTTGTTTGAATACTGCACGCTGCTTGTTTTTCCTTTGTCCAATTCTGGGTTTCTTGGTCTGTTACCAGACTTTTTCACATTCTTTTGAACACGGGATTTTGAAACAAGTAGGGGTTTTGGGTTTTTTTGTGCTGAGTTTTAAAAAAATCGATTTCAGAAAGCCCGGAAAAATGTTTTGATTGACACCCGTAAAATGAAAGGAGAGAGAGAGAGAGAGAGAGAAAGAGAGAGAGAGAGAGAGAGAGAGAGAGGAGAGAGAAAAAAACAAATGGAGAAGAAGAGAAGAGAGGAGAGGAAAAGAGGGGAAAAGAGAGAGAGAGAGAGAGAGAGAGAAGGGAGAGAAAAGAAGAAAAGAAAAAAGAAAAAAAAAAAAGAGAGAGGGGAGAGAGAGAGAGAGGAGAAAAAAAGGAAAAAAAACAACAGACGAATGAAAACGAAAAAAAGACAAACAGTCAAAAACCTCAAAACAAAAAAAGCCGACAAAAAGAAAGCCAAGAAAATTCAAAACACAATCACAGATTTTCAGGGGGAGCTGTTAGTCACCTCGGTGGAACACTTAATCCACATAACCACTGCATAAAAGCAAAAAAAAAAAAAATGGGAAAAAAATGAAAACGAAAAAGACCTTTAAAGTGTCTTTAAAAAACGATATCAACTTTTAAAAGCACTTCAGGGTCTTTTTGGGAGGTTTGAACACGTAAGAGCCCAAAATGATCATTTCCCCTTTTTTTTTTCTTTTTTTTTTTGGATATGGGGTGAAGATAGGTAGGTAGGGGAAAAAATGATGACAGGTAGGAGGGAGATAGATCGAAGGGGAAATAAGTAAATAATGATAGGTAATGGATGGATAATAATAGGGGTGTGGTGTGTAAGATAGAAGATAGATAGATAGATAGATATGCGATGCGAAGGATAGATAGGTGCTTGTGCTTTTTGAAAAGATATCCCGAGAAGGATATAAGGTGGATAGGGAGAAAGTTACATAATAGATGTGTATGCGTTTGTGTGTGTTTTGTGTGTGGTGTGTGTGTTTTGGGGTGGGTGTGGTTTGTGTGGTGTGTGTGTGTTGTGTGTGTGTGTTGCATCGGCGTGCGTGTAAACACCCACGCATGAAAACCAAGCTCAATAACTTAATCCTTCCCCGGGGCCAACAAATATTACCCTTATAAGCCTTTTACAATAAACCCCTTTTATGCCTTCTTTGCAAATAATCTCGTTTCTGCTTTTTTTCTTCTTTTTTTTTTTCCCCTTTTTTCTATCTTCTTTCTTTCTTTCGTTTTTTAATGGTCTTTTTCGTGAACTTTACAGGGGCTGTTCAAAAAAACGAATGTCATACCGAAAATTAATTTGATTTGATTTTTCCCTCTTCTGCCCCATTCTCTTTTCTCTTTTTTTTTTTTTTTTTTTCCTTCTTTCTTTTTCTCTCTTTCTTCTCTTTCCTCTCTCTCACTCTCTCTCCTTCTTTCTTTCTTTTCTCTCTTCTTTCTTTCTTTTTCTTTTTATAATTATATATATTAAATTATATATTTTAATTATAATATATGTGTGTGTGTGTGTTTTGGGGTGTTGTATTTTTTTTTCCTTCTTCCTTGTTCTCTCTTTTCTCCTTTTTCTTCTCTCCCCTTCCTCTCTCTTTTCTTTTTTCTCTTCCCTTTCTTTCTTTTTCCCTATTTTCTTTCTATAATATATATATATATATATATATTTATATTTTATATTTTTGTGTGGGGTGGTGTTGTGTGTGTGGTGGTGTGGTGTGTGGTGGTATATATTTAAAATATTTTTATTTATATAATATTATTTATTATATATTTTATATTATATATATACCTCTATCTCTCCTCTCTTCCCCACTTCCTTCTCTCTTTTCCCTTTTTCCCTCTCCTCTCTCCCTCTTCCCTCTCTCCCCCCTCCTCTCTCTCCTTCCTCTTCTCTCTTTCCTTTTCTCTCTCCTTTTCTCTCTCTCCATCAATCTTATCTCTACTCCATCTTCCTCTTTTTTACATTCTTCCCAGAGTATCCCTCCCAAAAAAGCCCTACCCCATCTTACAAGGTAATAGACTCAAAAATAAATTAGATTTTATTTTTTTCCCAAAAAACTGTTACTTAATTTCCCCGCTATTTTAAAAAAGGAAAGTCGACGCTATGGTTTTTTCAGTGTTTTCATCTTTGTCGAAATCCATCAAATCAAAATCCATTCTTAAAAAATATATGAAAAAATAAAAAAAAGTCGACGCCATTTTTTTCAGTGTTTCTCTTAATCGAAACCCCATCAAAATGCAGTATCAGACCTTTCTGTATTCGAATTAATTGTTTATTAACTAAACCTTATGGTCTTCAGTGTTTACTTTTAATCAAAGCCCATAAAGTGCGAACCCGATTGTTAAAAAAAATAATGAAAAAATAAAATAATAGTAATAGAAATAATAATAAAAAAATAATAATAATAATGTAAAAAAATAATAATGAATATAATAATAAATAAAAATAATAATAATAATTAATAATAAAGGAAGTTTGACGCAGGGGTTTTTCAGTATCATTTTTTAAACGAAACCATCAAAATGAGATCAGATCCTTTTTGTAAATTTCGTTTTTTAGTTTTTCAAAAAAAAGAAACGAACTCGAAATCTTTTAACCACAATAGCTATAAGTAGAAAAAAATTGAAGGACTAAAAAGAAAAATAATGATAAAAATATAAAAAAAACAAATAATCGGTATAGAATGCTACGTAAAAACAAAAATGGCAAGATAAAAAATAATGAAATACTAAATCTTTGGGGAGTAAAAATATGAAGCAAAAAGGAGAATATGAAAATAAAATAAGTAATAAGAAAAAAATAAAACTTTGTTTAAAAGACATGGTTTTTTTACAAATACCTCTGGGATCTCCGGGAAAGGAGATTTTCTTTGATTGAATTTCGTGTTTATTAAAAGCAGTCTTCCTTATTGTGGTTCCTTTTTTGGTTTTTGCCTTTTCTAAGGTCTTTTTCTTCTTCTTCTTTTCTTCTTCTTTATATTTCCTTTTTTCCCAATGACGTTTTTTTTTTTTTTGTGTTGTCATGATGAAAAAGACGGTGAGGATGGGGGGGGAAGGGGATGATGATGAGGGGGAGAGGGGGGAGATGGAAGAGGGGGGAGGAAAACGAGAAAAAAGAGAGAGAGAGAGAGAGAGAAAGGAGAGGAGGAGAGAGAGGGGGGGGAGGAGAAAGGAAAGCGGAAAAAGGCGAGAGAGAGACGGTAGCGAGAAAGGAAAGAGAGAGCGAAAGAGAGAGGGGTAACAAAAGAAAAATGGGTCGAGAGAGGGAAGGGATAGAGGAAAGAAAAAACGCGAGAGAGAATGGGGGTAGACGAGGAGAGAGAGAGAGAGAGAGACTGGGGGAAAAAAAGACAAAAAAAAGACAATGGCAAAAAAAATCCATACAAAACCATCCAAACACGGGGTGTTAGTGAAAACCCAAACAAATAAATGCCATCTCTGACCCCCAATAATCGCTCTGTGTCCCTAATAGTCCATAACATTGCAATAATCTCCCATCTATCAAACTGTACACAAAACCCCTTAATGGAAAAGCTTTAAACCAACAGTCGGGAGACCGCTTGATTGGCCAAAAAAAGAAACCTTTAAAATGGATTTTCTTTAAAATTCCCCCCCACGGTAGTAATGGGAAATAAAACAGTTGTAGTAATGCAAAATTTCAATAAAATGAGGCAATTTTTAGATTCCCCAGGTTCATATTTTTTCCCCGGAAAAAAAACCCTTTTATATTTTAGGGATTTTTGGGGTTTTTAAAGAGTACCCTTTTTTTTTTGAATTTTTGTTGTTGTTATTTTTTTCATTATTATTATTACTGTTGTCTTTTGTTTTGTTTTTTTAAATTTATCATTATTATCTTTACATTACTATTACTATCATTATTTATTACTATTATTTTTTATCATTGTTTTGTATCTTATTATTTCTATTATTATTTTATTATTTTTTATTATTATTTTATTTTTATTATTATTTTAAAATTATTAAAATTATTTATAATTTTATTTTTTATTTTTTTATTATTATTAGTTTTTTTATTATATTTTTTTCTTTTTTTTTTATTATTATTATATTATTTTATTAGTGCAGTATTAGTTTTTTAAAAAAAAAATATTTTTGTTATTATTATTTTTTTTATTTTTTATCATTATCATTTTTTTACATTACTTTCTTTTGGTTCATTTTTCATTATGATCATTTTTTTCCTTTATCATTTTTCACATTGTTTTTTATTATATTATCATTGATATTTATCATTATTTACTACTACCCCTATTATTATTTTATCATTATTTATTTTTTATTGTTTCAATTATTTTTTATTATTTTATTTTATTGTTTTATTTTTATTATTATCATCATCATTATTTTTTATTTTTATCATTACTATCATTTAACCCCTTATCATTTAAAAAATTATCTTTATCATTATCTTTTCTTTATCTTTATTATTGTTATCTTTAAATTTTTTTTTTATTGTCATTTATTTTTCATTATTTTTTTATTTATTTTTAAATTAATTTTTATTTTTTATTATTTTATTGTTTTAATTTTTAAATTATTATTTTTTTAAATTTTTTTATTATTTTACTATTATTTATTATTAATACTATTGTTGCCTTTTTATTGTTTATTTTATTTTTTATTATTTTTAAATTTTAAATCTATATTTTTTATTTTTATTTTTTTGGGTGTTTTTGTTATTTTTTATTTTATTATCATTTTTTTTTTTTATATATGTTAAAAATTTTTTCCTTTTTTAAGTGTTGTTTTTTTTACCCCCATTTTCCCTTTGTTAATCATGATTTATTATTTTTATTGTCATCTTTTTACAAAACGTTACCTTCATCTTTAACGGTCATCCCCGAATATTAAATCGTTTTTTCATTTATTGTCTTCTTTTTTTGTCCAGCAGTCCTTTGGATTTTATCAGTTAAAAACATTATCAGGGAATATATTTCATTAAATTATATATATATTTTTTTTATATATTATTTATTATTTATATTATTTTTTTTTATATAATATGTTGTGGTGTGTGTGTGTTTGTGTGTGTGTGTGGTGTGGTGTGGGGTGTGTTTTGTGTGGGGTGTGTGTGTTTTTGGGGTTTTTGTGTGTGTTTGGTAAAAATTTATATATTTTTAAAAAATTTTTATTTTAAAATATTTTATATATTTTATTTTATATTTATATATATAAAATTAAATGTGTGGGGTTTTGTGTTTTGTGTGTGGGGTGTGGGTGTGTGGTGTTTTTTGGATGTATTTTTTTAACATAAAAGTGAGGGTTCTTTTAAAAATAATATCTAATTCCAAAATTTTTTTTTTTCCATTAAAAATTTAAGCAAAAAGTGAACACGTATTCTCCTAAATACAGTAAGTTTTGAGGGGGGGAATTTAGGAAATTAAATACAAGATTCATAAAAATTAAACTCTTTGGGGCGGTAATTTAATCCATCGTAATCAAAAATATTTTTGTAAGGGGAAATTTGGGAAAAAGAGGATGGAGTGAGATTGCCGGAATTTTTGGGTTTTTTTAAAATTTTTTTTTCAGGGCTGAAAAAAACGAAGGGGGGGTAAAAAAGAAAATGCAAAATAACCTTTTATTTTTCATGGGGCATTTTTGGGGATTTTTTTGTGGATTTTTGATATTCCCCTTCCCTTTTTTTAATCATATTTAAAAAAACGTACAAAAGAGAGGAAGAAGAGAGGGGGAACACTATTTTTTGAGTTCGGGTGATATTTAACCCTAATTTTTTCATAAATGGTTTATTTTGATTTATCCCAATAGCTTTTTTTAGCAATTTTTTTCCCCAAAGATTGGTTTTTCCCAAAAAATATAGGTTAAAAATTTTGGGGGGGAAAGGAAAATAAAAAATATTATTTTTTTGTTGTTTAACAATACTTTTCTTGCTCTTTTATTGTTCCCTTTTTTTTCCCTTTTTCCTCTGGGCCCTTTAATCATTTTTACCCTTTTTGGGGTCTTACCTGGGAATAGAAAGAAAAAAAATATATATTAGTTCAATAAAGTAAAAGATATCTCAATTCACAATGTGTTAAATAAAAATCTGTCTACCCTATCGCTAACATATTACAGTGTACACCATATTGGCACTATAACAAACGACCATTATATCCGAACTAGACCAGCATAGAACACCATTGCACCATACTACATCATAACACAGATGCCCTCCCAGTATGGCATAACATCGTTACACAGAACATTGATTCCACAAACACTGCTTCGTTAAACCCTGCGAACGTTCGATGCAAGAGAATAGAAAGAATGAGTTATTTTTAGGAGGAAAACACTGGGAAAAGGGATAGTGATTCTTTGCTAGGGGTGGGGTAGGGTCAGTACCACGATCTTTCTTTCTCTCTCTCTCTCTCTATCTCTGTCTGTCTATCTGTCAACATCTCTAACCCTCTCTCTCTCTCTCTCTCTCTCTCTCTCTCTCTCTCTCTCTCTCTCTCTCTCTCTCTCTCTCTCTCTCTCTCTCTCTCTCTCTCTCTCTCTCTCTCTCTCTCTCTCTCTCTCTCTCTCTCTCTCTCTCTCTCTCTCTCTCTCTCTCTCTCTCTCTCTCTCTCCACGATGATCGTGCTCATAATGATCTCACTGTTATCATTATCATTATCGTCACCATCATCACTTCATCCTTATTACCATCATTACCATTTTTAGTAGTAGACAGTATAGATAAATAGTGACAAAGATAATAACAAACAGAAACTTTAAAAAAAAGCAAAATAGTAAAACCCGCCCTTTCCTACAGCTCCTGTCGCGGGTGTCACTTGCACGCATCGGGGCCTGGTACTCTTTTTACAGATGCCCTTTGCTTTGCGCCCAAAAAGGGGATTTTGTGTCAACTGGAAAAAATGGGGTTTTTTTTGGGACGTCCTTCTTTCGTTGTTTGTACTTTTAAATTCGCCTTGCTTTTTTTTGTAGTTGTTGTAAACGCCCATTTTTTTTTGGTTGTATTTTGGTTGTTGGGGTCATTTTTTACGTCATTATTTTGTTGTTTTTTTTGTCGTTATTTGGTTTGTGTTTTGTTTGTTTGTTTGTTAGAGTGGATGTGAGTTTTTGGGATGTTCCATTCTTTATTTTTTGTTTTTGTTGTTTTTTTTTTGTCCTTTTCATATATTTTGTTTTTTTTTTGTTGTCGTTTTTTGCTTTTTTGTTTTTATTTTTGGTTTTGGGTTTGGGAAATATTTCTTATAAAAATATTACGGGTTTTTGTTTTTCGTTTATCATCGTTTTAAACTTCGATAGTGTTAATCCCATCATCATTACTTTTTGTTAACAAAACCTCAGCAATTTATAAATTCCCAAAATCCACTTTATTTCTTTTAAAAGAACATGTGCAAACATATCTTTTTCTCCTTCCCCAAATTTTTCTTTTTTTTTTTCCCTTTCCCCCTTCATTTTTTTTTAAAGCAAATTGGGAAAGGAGTTCAGTTTTAAAAATTTTAAAAGGGTTTTTAGGAAAAAAACTGATTGTTTTGGCTGCGGGTGGGCGTGTGTTTGGGGGTGTCTGGGTCGGGCGTGGGCGTGCGGGGCGGGTGTGTGGGGTGTGTGTGTGTTGGGGTTTTTGTGGGGTGTGTGTGGTGTGTGTGTGTGGTGTTTTGTTTTGTGTGTTTTTGTGAATGTGTAACGGGTAAAAAAATCTTTTGTTATTATTATTATCACTATCCTTTTCTTATAAAATACACCTTCATCATTATTGCTATTATTTTAAACTCCCAAATTAGTATCAAGATTAATGTTTTTTATTGTTATTTCTATTTAAACACTATTAACATCATTATTTTATTGTTTTCATTGTTGTTATTATAATTTTTATCATCAGTAGCAGCAACAAAAATAATATTTTGTAGTTTTAATTTTTCTAATCTTAAAAAATTTTTTGGGAAAAATAAAAATCTTTTACATATCAACAGTGGTTATTGCAATTATTTTCCCTCATCATTATAAACATTATTTATTTACTATTGCCATTGAAACATTATTGGTTTCTATATCATTCTTATCTTTCCCTTTTTATCGTTATTAAATAAACGTTTTTTTATGCCCCCTATATTAAATTTTGTCGTTGATCCCGTCATCCCCCCCCCCCCCCCAATGCCTTCCCATCCCTCTCTTTTCTTATGCCCCCCCCTCTTTTCCCCTTATCCCCCCCCTCCCCTTCTCTTTCGCCCCTCTCTCTCTTCTCTTAGGGCCCCTCCCTCTTTTCCCCTTTTGCCCCTCCCTCTCTTTTCTTTTACCCCTCCCTCCTTTTTCTCTTAAAGCCCCTCCCTTTTTCTTACGCCCCTCCCCCTTTTTTTCTTTTGGGCCCCTCCCTTTTTCTCTTAAACCCCCCTTTTTCCTTTTTTACTCCCCCCTTTCTCACCCCCCCTTCCCCCCCCCCTTCCTCCCCAAAGCGATGGATTTTTTCTTTAAAAACCCGCATTTGGGTTCCACATGTGTTTTCTCTACGATATACAATTATAAATTTGATTTTGTTCGCGGAAAATTTAAATTTGGCCCATAGATTCACGTTTCCATCAAAAAAAAAACGATTTTTTAAAATTTTATATTTCCCAAATCGCTTTCGTCATTTAAATTTTGCGGGTTGTGGTAATCAAATTTAAAAAATTTTCCCCATATCGGGGTTTTGAGCACCCTCAAGATGTATTTATTTTTTTTTTAGAAATCGAAATTTTTATCCTTTTTTTTTAAAGAAGTGCGTTTTATAAATGTGGTGAATAAAGTAAAATTTCATTTCTCTCTTTCTCTCTCTCTCTCTCCCTCTCTTCTCTCTCTCTCCGGTTTTCTCCCCTACTCTCTCTTTTCTTCTCCTTTTCTCTCTCTCCTCTCTTAGATACGTACTTTAAAAAAAAAAATGAAATAATGTTCTTCCCCATCCCGGGGATTATATTGTGTGTCTTTACCATAGTCCTTACATAGAAATTTCTAACAGCAGCACACACAGCGCAGTCTTTAAATTTTTTTTTTTATTTTTTTTCCCCTTTTCTTAAGCCCTACACGTTAATTTTTTGGGCCCCTTTAAACTTGGGTTTCAAATTTTTCCTTAAAAACTTTTGTAAAAAATTTTTTTTTGCCCTCCACCCCTCTCTTTTTGATGTTTTTTTTCAAAATTTACTCCCTTTCCCCCCCTTCTCCTTTCCCCTTCCTCCCCCCCCATCCCCCTCCTCCTCTTCCCCCTCCCCCCCCTTCCCCCTTCCCCCCACCTCCTCCTCCTCTTTTTCCTCCTCCTCCTCCTCCTCTTCCTCTTCCTCCTCTCCTCCTCCTCCTCACCTCCTCTTCCTCCTCCTCCTCCTCCTCCTCCTTCCTCCTCTTCACCTCCTCCTTCCTCCTCCTACTCCTTCTTCTCCTCTCTTTTTCTTTCCTTCCTCGATCCCTCTCCTTTTCTTTCCTCCTTCCTCCTCCTCTTCCTAATCATATTATCTCTCTGTCTTTCTTCTTCCCTCTTTCTTCTTCTCTTTTTCCTTTCATCTTTCTTCGCAATTACATTCTTCTCTTTCATATTATCCTCCCCCCCCTTTATTCTTTCTCCTTCTATACCCCTTTCTCCTCTGGCATTTCTCTCGTCAATCTCATTCTCTCATATTCCTCACTCACCTTCTCTTCTTCCTCCCATTTCCTCCTGTTTCTCCTCTTTACTTCATCTTTTTCATCACAATCCTTACCCATATTTCCCATCTCCTCAAACATCTATTCCTCCTTTTCCCCCTTCCCTCTTTCTCTCTTCCCTTTCCACCTCCTCCCTTTCCTCTTCCTCATTTACCTTCTTCCTTTCTCACCCCCCCCCTCTTTCTTTTCCTCTACTGTCCTTCTCCTCCTTTTCCTCCTCTTTCCTCCTTTTCTCTCCCCGTTTCCTCCTCTTCATTTTCATCCTCTTTACCTTCTCTCCTTCTCCCTCTTTCCCTCCTCCTCCTTTCCTACTTCATCCTCCCTCCGTCTCCCTTCTAACTTCCTCCTCCTTTCTCTTCCCTTCCCCCCTCCCCTCTTCTTCTCTTACCTCCCTTTCATCTCCTCCTCACTCCTCCTCCCTCCCCTCCTCTTCCTCCTCTCATCTCCTCCTCCCCCCTTTTCCTGTCCAGCTCTCCTCTCTCTCCATTTCCCCTTTTTCACCCCCCTCTTCCCTCTCTCCCTGCCTCCTTTTCCTATCTCCTTCTCCTCCTCCCTCCTCCTCCTACCTCCCATTTCCTTTCCTCCTCCCTCTTCCTCCCTCTCCCTTTCCTTTTTCTTTATAGAGTCAAAGGCCCGCATATAGAGGCCGGGTTTGGGCGAGACACACACACAGCCACAACTCTGTTGCCTCAGCCCTATCCATCTCTATGAAGACGGTCGACACACACACCCTTTCCCGAACGTACACAGCAAAGTGTTTAGCGAGGAAACCTGTGTTGAAAAGAGATTCTGTCTTTTTTTCTCTCTTTTTTCAAATATATTCTTTTCGTTTCTCACATTTTTTCCTTTTTTTTTTTTTGTATAAGTGTGTGATTTGAGCTTGGTGATATGTGTAGAAATGAAAGGAAAAGGAAAATATTTCAGGGAATTTTATTAATGTCAGACATATAAAAAAGCCCTCAAAGCGAACGTGTCTTTGGAAAATTGGAAAAAGATATATTAAAATGGCAATTAAAAATGAACACTGAATCCC
>NW_023644420.1:0-10000 GCF_015228065.2 Penaeus monodon | reverse complement strand
AAAATTTTTTTCCTTTTTTTCCCCCCCCCCCCCAAAAAATTTCCCTTTCCCCTTTCTTTCTTTTTTTTTTTTTTTTTCCCCCCCCCCTTTTTTTTTTTTCCCCTTTAACTTTTTTTTTTTTCCCCCCCCCTTTTTTTTTTTTTTTTTCCCCCCCTTTTTTTTTCCCCCCTTTTTCCCCGGGCCCCCTTTTTTTTCCCCCCCCCCCCCCCCCCCTTTTTTTTTTTTCGCCCCCCCCCTTTTTTCCCCCCCCCCCCCTCTTCCCCCCATTTTTTTTTTAAAAACCCCCCCCCCTTTTTTCCCCCCCCCCCCTTTTTTTAAAAAAATTTTTTTTTTTTCCCCCCTTTTTTTTAGGGTTTTTTTTTTTTCCCCCCCTTTTTTTTTTTTTCCCCCCCCCCCCTTTTTTTTTTTTAAAAAAAACCCCAAATTTTTTAAAAAACCCCCAAAAGGATTTTTTTTTTTAAAAACCTTTTTTTTTTTAAAATTTTTTTTAAAAAATTTGGGGAAAATTTTTCCTTTTTTTTTTTTTTTTTCCCCCCCCCCCCTTTTTTTTTTTTTTTCCCCCCCTTTTTTTCCCCCCCCCCCAAAAAAAAGAAATTTAAAATTTTTTTTTCCCCCTTTTTTTTTTTTTTTTTAAAAAAAAAAAAATTACCCCCCTTTTCCCCCTTTTTTTTTTTTTTTTCTCCCCCCTTTTTTTTTCCCCCCCCCCCCCCTTTTTTCCCCCCCCCTTTTTTTCCCCTTTCCCCAAAAAAAAAAAAATTTTTTTTTTTTTTTTTTCCCCCCCCCGGGGGTTTTTAAAAATTTTTCCCCCCCCCTTTTTTTTTAAAACCCCTCCCCCCCCCTTTTTTTTTTTTTTTCCCCCCCCCCCAACCCCAATTTTTTTCCCCCCCCCCCTTTTTTTCCCCCCCTTTCCCCTTTTCCCCCCCCTTTTTTTTTTTCCCTCCCCTTTTTTTCCTTTTTTTCCCCCTCCCCCCCTTTCCCCCCTCCCCCCCCCCCCCACTTTTCCTTCCCCCCCCCCCCCCCCTCAATTTCCCCCCCCCTCCCCTTCCCCCCCCCCCCCTTTTTCCCCTTTCCCTTCTCCCCCCCCTTTTTTTTTTCCCCCCCTTTCCCCTCCTTTTTTTTCCCCCTTTTCCCCCCCCCCCCTTTTTTCCCCCCTTTTTTTTCCCCCCTTTTTTTTTTTTTTTTTCCCCCAATTTTTTCCCCTTTCCATTCCCCTTTTTTTTTTCCCCCCCCCTTTTTTTTTTTCCCCCCCTTTTCCCCCTTTCCCCCCTTTTTTTCCCTTCTTTTTTCCCCCCCCCCCCCTTTTCCCCCCCCCCTTTTTTTTTCCCCCCTTTTCCTTTTTTTCCCTTCCCCCCCCCTCTTTTCCAAACCCCCCTTTTTTTCCCCCCCCCCTTTCCCCCCCCCCCCCTTTTCCTTTTCCCTTTCCCTCCCCCCCTCCTCCCCACCCCCCCCCTTTCCCCCCCCCCCCCCCTTTTTCCCTTTTTTTTTTTTCCCCCCAAAAAATTGGGGGGCCCCACCCCCAAATTTTACCCCCCCATCTCTATGAAGACGGTCGACACACACACCCATTCCGAAAGTACACCAAAGTGTTTAGCGAGGAAAACCCGTGTTGAAAAGAGATTTTTGTCTTTTTTTTCTTTTTTTTTTTTTAAATATTTCTTTTTGTTTTCACATTTATCCTTTTTTTTTTGTATAAGTGTGTGGGTTTGAGCTTGGTGGTATGTGGAGAAAAAGAAAGGGGAAAAAGGGAAAATTTTCAGGGAAATTTTTTTAATGTCAACATTAAAAAAGTCTCGAACGGGGAAAAACCCGGCTTTTGGAAAAATTTGGAAAAAAATATATTAAAATGGCAAAATTTAAAAAAGAAAAACTGAAAAACGCAAAGATCAAACAAGAAGTGATGATCAAAAGGGAGAGGATGGGGAAAAAAAAGAGGAAAATGAGATGACAAAGGGAAAAAACATGAGGGGGGATAAACAGACGAAAAGACAGGGGAGACCCGAGAGAAAAGGAAAAGGAGGAAAAGAGAGAGGAGGAGAGGAGAGAGAGGAGAGAAAAGAGAAAGGGGGTGAAAAAAGGAAGAAAAAAAGGAAGATGAGGGAGAAAAAAAAGGGAAAAAAAGAGAGAGAAAAAGAGAAGAAAAATAAAAAAAGGGAAAAAAAAAAATAGAGGGAAAAAAAAAGGAGAGAAGGGGAACGCAGGGGAGGTGATTAAGATATTCAATAATTTTTTTGATCACTTTTCCCTTCTTTTTTAAAACAGTCCTGTAAGTTTAGAAAAAACCTGAAAAATGGGGAGAGAAAGAAAGAGAAAGAGAGAGAGCGAGAGAGAGGGAGAGAGAGAAAAGGGAGAGAAATCCCCCGAGAAAAAAAACCGAAAGAGAAGATAGGCAAAAAAATAGAAAAAGAAAAGAGAGAGAGAGAGAGAGAAAAAGAGAGAATAACCAAAGAGAAAAAAGAAGATAGGGAAAAACAGACAGACGATATGAAAACAAAAATGATTTAGGAGAGAGGAGGAGAGGCCGAACCCGAAGAAAAAAGAGGGAGAGGGAGAAGAGTGTGGATTTTTCTTTTTTCGCCCCCCCTGCGCTTTCAGTCATTTGACATACATTGGGTTCTCTTTTCATTTCGAAATGCATTTTTAAAAAAAGTTTTTCGATATAGACTTTCTTGTTTTGTGTGCATTTGTGTGGGTTTTTGGTGTTTTTACTTGCAAGGGGAAGGGGTGGGGGGGGGAGGAGGAGAAGGGGGATTGGCATATAAGATGTTCCTTGCGATGCGACAAACTTTTATTTTTCAATGTGACTCCCCCCGGGGGGTCGGGAAATTTCACTTTTTTTAAATTTATTTTTTAATACGGGTTTCCCAAATTTTCCAAACTGAAAGATATATGTTTATTCCCTTTACGTATCTGTTCAAGACAGAAAAGGATGTTAAAATATCATTTTTTTTTGAAAACAATAAACACATATTTCCCCGGGGAAAGTATGAAAAAATAAAAAAAAAGAAAGTCCCCAAAATTTTTTTTTCTAACTACCTTTTCCCCAAAATTGCCAATTTTTTTAAAAGGCCCCGGTCGACGGGTGGGAAAAATTCTGAAATTTCCTTCTGTTATAAGGGTCAAAAAGTCATATTCACTGACTGAAAAAAAAAGGGGTGGGGGGGGAATTTCAACGAGCACCTACCCCCTCCCCCTTTTCTTTTCCCTAAAAATAACTGTCTCCGGGGGTAGAACACTTGCAATAAAAGCTCTGAATTTGGGGGCCAAAAAAGTTTGCCTACGTAAGTAAACAGTAAAAGGGAGCTTTGCGCAATCAAAGCTTTTGAAAGACTAAAATTTTTGTTATTGCTTTTTGGCCCCTCTGAACTCTCGTTTCCCTTTTTTTTGGTTTTTTTTTTTTTTTTTTTTTTTTTTTTTTTTTTTTTTCTTTTTTTTTTTTTTTTTTTTTTTAAAAAACCGTGAAAACCTTTTTCGGGATTTTCGTTAATTGGATTTGCGTTTGCAAGCAAAATGTATTTTTTCTCTTGAAAAAGGGTGAAATGCTTTTGGGTTGTTTATGTTTGGATTGGGAGGGGCTGTTTTTCCCCTGGATACTGAAATTTTATAATATGAGGGATATAGATATATATGGCAGTTTTACACAAAAACTGACATACAAAAACGTATATGTGTGTGTTGTGTGTGTGTGTAAAAGTTGTGTGTGTGTGGTATTTTTTTTTTTTTTTATAATAAAATTTTCATATATATATAAAATTTAAAAATATATTATATTATTATATTATATATTTTATATATATATATATAAAATTTCACAAAATTTATATATCATTAATAAATATAATATTTTATTATATATATTATATATAAATATATATATTATATATATATATATATTTATATATAAAATAATATATATTAGGGCCCCCCAGTGGCCCCAGTGGGGTTTGAGCATCAGACTCAGAAAATTTTCAAAGACGGGGAAAACTGAGTTCGAGGGTTCCCAGTCACCGGCCGGCGCGTTGTTTCCCCTTGGGGAAGGAACTTCCCCCTCGATTGCCTACCTAGCCACTAGGTGGGGAAACCGCCCCAAGGGCCGTGCTGGCCCCAAGCCCCGGGGAAAAAGAGAGAATGATTACCTAAAAGGAAACCCCCGGCATTCCCGTGGAAAGGAACTGGGGGCCCCTAAAACCCCGGGCCCCACTCCTAGAGCCCCACAACATGAAAAATACAATTAAGATCGGGTGTTTACCAAGACGGGGGTCCAAAAATGAAACCCAACCCTTAAAAAAAAAAAAAAAAAAAAAGATATATATATATATATATATATATTATATATTTTAATATATAAATTTTTATATATATATATATTTTAAAATTGTTATATATATTTATATAAAATATTTTATAATATATATAAACTTTTATATATATTAGATTATTAAAATTAAAATATTATTTTATTATTCTATATATTATATATATATATTAAATTTTTAAAATATATTATATTATATATATAATTTTTTTACATATTATTTTTTTTATAAAATAAAATTTTTATATTAATTTTAAAATATATATTATATATATTTCTATATATATATTTTTATTTATATATATTTAATTACAAAATATATTTTAAAATATATATATATATATCCCTTTTCCCAAAATTAAACAAAAACCAAAAAAAAAAAAAAACAACCACAAAAACCAACAAAAAAAAAAAAAACCAAAAAAAATTAAAAACCCAAAAAAAACAAAAAATTTTTTTTTTTTATATATATTAAAAAAAATAAAATATTAAAATTATATATTTTTAAAATTTGATATTATTATATATATATTTTATTATGTAAATATATTTAATTATATATATTTAAAATTTAAATATATTATATAAAATTATATCTATTATATATTATTTTTATTATTATAAATATTATAATTTTTTTTTTTTTTTTTTTTTTTTTAATGGTAGGTTCCATGTTGAGCCGTCTTGGTCACAGCATGATACTTAATTGTAGTTTTCATGTTGTGATGCTCTAGGAGTGAGTACGTGGTAGGGTCCCCAGTTCCTTTCCACGGAGAATGCCGGTGGTACCTTTTAGGTAATCATTCTCTCTATTTACCCGGGCTTGGGGCCAGCACTGACTTGGGCTGGCTTGCCCACCTAGTGGCTAGGTAGGCAATCGAGGTGAAGTTCCTTGCCCAAGGAAACAACGCGCCGGCCGGTGACTCGAACCCTCGAACTCAGATTGCCGTCGTGACAGTCTTGAGTCTGATGCTCTAACCACTCGGCCACTGCGGCCCCTATATATATATATATATATATATATATATATTATATATATATATATATATATATATATAATATATATAGTATATATATATGTATATATTTATATATATGTATATATAAATGTGTGTAAATATATATGTATAAATAAAATAAAAAAATACACACACACACACACATACACACACACACACACACACACATATACGTGTTTGTATGTCAGTGTGTGTATACTGCCTATATATATCTATATACTCATATCTATCAAAATTCAGTATCCATGGCAAACAGCGCCTGCAATCCAAACATAAACAAGCCAAGCAGTGCACCCACCTCAAGAGACAAATACATCTTGCTTGCAAACAGCAAATCCAATTCAACGAAAATGCGAAACCAGTTTTCACGTGTTTGTTAAAAAAAAAAAAGAAAAAGAAAAAAAAGAAAAAGAAAAAAAAACAAAAAACGGACGAGAGTTCAGGACGGACACAAGCAATAACAAAAATATTAGTCTTTCAAAAGCTTCTGATTGCGAAGCTACTTTTACTGTTTACTTACGTAGGCGACTTGTTGCACCAATTGCAGAGCGTATTGCAAGTGCTTCTAGTACCGGAGACAGTTATTTTTATGGAAAAGAAAAGGGGGAGGGGGTAGGTGCTACGTTGCATTCTCCCCCCACCCCTGTTTTTTTCAGCTCAGTTGAATATGACATTTATGATCTTATAACAGAAGAGAAATTTCAGAATTATTCCAGCGTCGACCGAGACTTTTACAAAATGTTGCAATGTTCGCGAGTAGTTAGATAAAAAAAATTTGAGACTTTCTTATTTATTTATTTATTCATACTTTCGCTGGAAATATGTGTTTATTGTTTTCAAATAAAATGATATATATCATCCTATCTGTCTTGAACAGATACGTAAACGTTAATAAACATATATCTCTCAGCTGAGAATTGGAAACGTATTAATAAATCAATAAAAAGTGTAATTCCGACCCACCGGTGAGTCACATTGCAAATAAAATGTTTGTCGCATCGCAAGGAACATCTTATATGCCAATACCCCTTCTCCTCCTCCCCCACCACCCCTACCCTTGCAAGTAAAAACACCAGAACCCACACAAATGCACACACAACAATGTAAGTCTATATCGTAAACTTTTGTCAAATGCACTTCGAAATGAAAAGAGTAAGCCATGTAGTGTTCAAATGATTCTGCAGCGCAGGCGGCGAGAGAAAATCACACTCTGTCTCCCTCTCTCTCTGTTTTCTTCTGTCTGCCTCTCTCTCTCTCTCTCTCTCACTCATTGTGTTTTCATATCTGTCTGTCTGTCTGCCTATCTCTCTTTCTTTCTCTCTCTGTTTTATTCTCTCTCTCTCTCTCTCTCTCTCTCTTTGTCTCTTTCTATTTGTCTGCCTATCTCTCTCTTTCTGTTTTTTGTCTCTGTGAGTCTCTCTCTCTCTCTCTCTCTCTCTCTCTCTCTCTCTCTCTCTCTCTCTCTTTCTCTCTCCATATTTCATGTCTTTTCCATGAACTTTACAGGACTGTCTTGAAAAAGAATGTAAGTGATCGAAAAATTATTGAATATCTTAATCACCTCTCCTGCGTTCTCTCTCTCTCCTTTCTTTTTTCTCTATTTCTTTTTTTCCTTTCTTTTACTTCTTCTTCCTTTGTTCTCTCTCTTTCTTTCCTTTTTTTCTCCCCTCATCTTCCTTCTTCTTCTTCCTCTTTTTCACCCCTCTTCTCTCTCTCTCTCTCTCTCTCTCTCTTCCTCTCTCCTCTCTCTCTCTTTTCTCTCTCTCTGTCTCCTCTGTCTGTCTGTCTGTTTATCCGCCTCAGTGTTTTTTCCCTTGTCATCTTCATTTTCCTCCCCCTTTTTCCCCATCCCTCCCTTTTGATCATCATCTTCTTCGCTGATCTTTGCGTATTCAGTTTTCTTTTTTAAATTGCCATTTTAATATATCTTTTCCAATTTTCCAAAAGACAGCGTTCGTTTTCGAGACTTTTTTAAAATGTCTGACATTAATAAAATTCCTGAAATATTTTCCTTTTCCTCATTTCTACACATATCCCCAAAGCTCAAATCACACACTTATACAAAAAAAAAAGGATAAATGTGAGAACGAAAAGAATATATTTGAAAAAAGAGAGATAAAGACAGCATCTCTTTTAAAAACACAGGTTTCCCGCTAAACACTTTGCTGTGTACGTTCGGAATGGGTGTGTGTGTCGAACGTCTTCATAGAGATGGATAGGGCTGAGGCAACAGAGTTGTGGCTGTGTGTGTGTCTGCGCCTACCAGGCCTCTATAGCGGGCCTTTGACTCTATAAAAAAAAGGAAAGGGAGATGGGAGGAAGAGGGAGGAGGAAAGGAATGGGAGGTAGGAGGAGGAGGGGGGAGGAGAAGGAGATAGGAAAAGGAGGCAGGGAGAGAGGGAAGGGGGGGGGTGAAAAGGGGAATGGAAGAGAGAGGAGGAGCTGGACAGGAAAAGGGGGGAGGAGGAGATGAGAGGAGGAAGAGAAGGGGAGGGAGGAGGAGGAGGAGGAGATGAAAGGGAGGTAGGAAGAAGAGGGAGGAGGGGAAGGAAGAGAAAAGGAAGGAGGAAGTTAGAAGGAGACGGAGGGAGGATGAAGAGGAAAGGGGGGGAGGAGGAAAGAGGGAGAAGGAGAGAAGGAAAAGAGGATGAAAAATGAAGAGGAGGAAAACGGGGAGAAGAAAAGGAAAAAGAGGAGGAAAAGGAGGAGAAGGAAGTAGAGGAAAAGAAGGGGGGGGGTGAGAAAAGGAGAAGGTAAATGAGGAAGAGGGAAAGGGAGGAGGTGGAAAGGGAGAGAGAAAGAGGGAATGGGAAAAGGAGGAATAGATGTTTGAGGAGAGGGGGAAAATATGGGTAAGGATTGTGATGAAAAGATGAAGTAAAGAGGAAGAGAAACAGGAGGAAATGGAGGAAGAAGAGAAGGTGAGGGGAGGAATATGAGAGAATGAGATTGACGAAGAGAATATGCCAGAGGAGAAAGGGGTATAGAAGGAAAAGAATAAAGGGGGGGAGGATAATATGAAAGAGAAGAATGTAATTGAGAAGAAAGATGAAAGAAAAAGAGAGAAAAAAGAGGGAAAAAGAAGAGCAGAGAGATAATATGATTTGGAAGAGGGGGAAGGAAGGAGAAAGAAAAGGAGAGGATCGAGGAAGGAAGAAAAAGAGGAGGAGAAGAAGGAGTATGAGGAAGAGGAGGTGAAGAGGAGGAGGAGGAGGAGGAGGAGGGGGAGGAAGAGGAGGAGGAGAAGGAGGAGGAGGAGGAGGAGAGGAAGAGGAGGAAGGAGGAGGAGGGGAGGGAAGAGGAGGGGGAGGAGGAGGAGGAAAGGGGGAGGGGGAAGGAGGAAGAGGAGGAGGAGGAGGGGGAGGAGGAAGAGGAGGAGAAGGAGGAGGAGGGAGTGAATTTGAGTAAAACATCAATACGAGAGAGTGGAGGGCAAAAAAAAAGTTTTTACGAAGTTAGTAAGGAGAAATGTACCAAGTTTCAAGAGGCCACAAATTAACGTGTAGGCTTAAGAAAAGGAGGGGAAAAAATAAAATAAAAAAAATTACGACTCGCGCTGTTTTTGTGTGCTGCTGTTATGTAATTTCTATGTAAGGACTATGGTACAGACTACACAATATAATCCCGGGATGGGGAATGAACATTATTATCATTATTTCTTTTAAAAATACGTATCTAAGAAGAAGAGAGAGAGAGAGAGGAGAGAGAGGAGAGAAGAGAGAGAGGGGGAGAGAGAGAGAGAGAGAGAGAGAGAGAGAGAGAAAGAGAGAAATGTATATTACATATTCTACCACATTTATAAAAAAAACGCACTTCATTAAAAAAAGGATAAAGTCGATATCTAAAAAAATAATGATACATCTCTGAGGGCTGCTCATAACGCCGATATGAGGAAATCTTTTAATTGATTACGCACATCGCGAATTTAATGACGAAAGCGAGTTGGTATATCATCTATAAAAATCGTTTTTTTTTCCCTTTTATGGAACGTGAATCTATCGTCCAATTTAAAATTTCGCGAATCAAATATCAAATTTAAATTATGTATATCGTAGATACACATGTGGAATCCATGCTGGGTTTTAAGAGAAAATCCTATCGACATTGGGAGGAATGGGGAGGGGAAGGGGCGTGAGAAAAAGAGGGGAGATGGAAAAGGAATAAGGGGCGTAAGAGAAGAAAGGGAGGGGCCTAAGAGAAAAGAGGGAGGGGCCGTAAGAGAATAGAGGGAGGGGCGTAAGAGAAGAAGGGGGGTATAAGAGAAGAGAGGGAGGGCATAAGAGAAAGAGGGATGGGAAGCATTGGAGGGGGGGGGATGACAGGATCACCCACAGACAATTTAATATAGTGGTCATAAAACGTTAGTAATAACGATAATAATGAAGATAAGAATGATATAGTAACAATAATGATATCAATGGGAATAGTAATATAAATATGATGATAATGATGATGAAAATAATTGCAATAACCCCACTGTTTATATGTAAAAGATTTTTTATTATTCTCAAAATTGTTAAGATTAGAAGAATGTACTACTAATATTATTATGGCTACTGCTGCTACTGATGATAATAATTATAATACAACAATGATAACAATAACAATAATGATGTTAATAGTGATAATAGAAATAAAATAAAAAACATTAATCTTTTTGTTAATAAAA
>NW_023644419.1:0-8682 GCF_015228065.2 Penaeus monodon | reverse complement strand
TTTTTTTTTTTTTTTTTTTTTTTTTGTTTTTTTTTTTTTTGGGTTTTTTTTTTTTTTTTTTGCATAAAAAAAAAAAAAAAAAAAAAAAAATTTAAAATAAATACAAAATATATTTATTTTTTAATATATTTTTTTTTTTTTTTTTTTTTTTTTTTTTTTTTTTTTTTGTTTTTTTTTTTTTTCCCCCCCTTTTTTTTTTTTTTTTTTTTTTTTTTTTTGGTTTTTTTTTGAAAAAAAAAATTTTTTTTTGTTTTATTTTTTTTTTTTTTTTTAATTTTTTTTTATTTTTGTTGTTTTTTAAATATCTTTATATATATATATATTATATTATATATATTTTTAAAATTATATAATAATATATATATATATATATTTTAAAAATTAATATATATATATATATATATTATATATAAAAATATAAAAATATATATATATATTATATATATATATAAATATAAAATATATATAAAATTATATATTATATATATATATTTATATATATATATTATATATTATATATTATATATATATATTATATATAATTTATATATAAAATTATTTTTTTTTTTTTTATAATTAAATATAAAATAATTATATTTATATGTGTGTTGGTTTTTATTTTTTTTTTTTTTTTTTTTTATTTATTTTAAATTTTTTTTTTTTTTTTATTTTTTTTTTTTTTTTTTATTTAAAAGGGGTTAAAATTTAACAACAAAAAAAAAAATATATTTATATATTTTAATTATTTTTTAATATATTATATTAAAAAATATATATTATTTATATATTATATATAAAATTTTAATATATATATATATTTTAATTTAATAATTTATTAATAACAATTATATATTTTATATATATATATATATATATAATATATTATATATATTATATATATAATATAATATATATAAAATTTTTTCTTTTTTTTTTTTAAAAATAAAATATTTTAAAAATGTTTTTTTCCCCGGTTGTTTTATTTTTTTTTTTTTTTTTTTATTTTTATTTATTTTTTTGTGTTTCGTATTTTTTTTTTTGGGGGCCCCCCTTTATTATTATTAATTTTAAAAAAAAAAAAATATTTTTATATATATATATTATTTATATATATGTATAATATACTATATTATATATAATATATATATATATATATATATATTATATTATAAATAAAATATTTTATATATTAATAAAAATTATATATTATTATATTATATATAAATATTTATATTATATAATTTTTTAAAAAAAAATTTATTAAAAAAGGGATATATAATAATTTTAAAATATATTTTAAAAATTTAATATATAATTATATATTAAAATTATTAATTATATTATTTTATATATTAAAAAATTTTTATATTTAATCATATAATATATATTTATTATATTATATTATATATAAAATTATTATTATTTATATTCATATTTATATTAAATTTTTTTTTTCTTAAATATAAATATAATAAAAAAAAAAAAATTAAAAAAAAAAATAAATACATAAATAAAACACACAAAAAAAAAAAATAAAAAAAAAAAATATATATTATAAATTTTATTTATTAATTATAAAAAAAAAACCCAAAAGTATTATATAAAATATTATTTTAAAATTATATATATATATATATATATATATATAAAAATATATATATATTATATAAAATATATTAATATATTGTTTTTTTTTTTTTTAATATAATAAAATAAAAAAAAAAAAACCAAATAAAAAAAAAAAAAAAAAAATAATAAATCCCAAAAAAAAAAAAAAAAATAAAAAAAACCCAAAAATATATATATAAATTGGGGTTATTTATTAATTATAAACCCAAAAAAAATAGTATATATATATATATATATATATATATATATATAAAATATTATATAATAATATATATAATATTATATATATATATATATTAATATATTATTTATTAATTTAAATATATACCTTATATATATATTTATATTAATTTTTTATATATATATAAATTTATTTTTATTTTATATATAAAAATTATATATTTTATTACCTTTTTAAATAATTTTATAATATTTTAAAATTATATATATATTAATATTATTTTATATATATATATATATTATATATATATATATTCCTTTTATTTATTATATTTTATAATATATATATATATATAAAATTTTAAAATTATTTATTTTATATTATTTTTAATTTAATTTTTTAAAATATATATTATATTATAATCTATATTTTATAATATTCTTTTTAAAATATTTTTAAAACCCCAAAATAAAACCCCTAAAAAAAAAAATTAATAATTTTTTAAAAAAAAAAAAATTTTTATAAATATATGGTATTTATACAACAAACCACAAAAAACCCCCACCACACACAAACCCCAAAATAAACTGAAAACCAAAAAAAAAAAAATATATAATAAAAAATAGGAAAAGAGAAGAAAAAAAAAAAGGAAAAAATTTTATATACCTATATATATATATATATATATTATAATATATATATATATATAAAAGGGGGGCGAAAAAAAAAAAGAAAAAAAAAATGATATTAATATAAATATAATTATTTTTATACTAATTTTAAATTATATATATATATTTTATATAATAGTATTATATATAACCTTAAATATTAAAATTAAAATTATATATATATATATATATATATTAATATATATAATTATATATAATTATCTTATTTTATTTCTTTTTTTATATTAAAATATTTATTTTTATATATTAATATTATATTATTATATATATATTTTAATATATTATTATTTATATTTTCCTTATATATTAATTTTTATATTTTTAAATATATATTATATATAAAATATTTTAATTATATATATTATATATAAATATATATATATTTTAAAATTTATATTATAATTTTATAAAAAATTTTTATTTATATATTTATATATTATATATAATATTTTTAATATTATATATATATTATATTTTATATATATATATTATTATATATATATATTTTTATATATATAAAAATATATATATTAAATAATATATATTTTTTTAAATTATTTTAAAATATTTATATTATATATATATATTATATATATATTATAATATATATATTATAATATATTATTTTTTAAAATTTTAAAATTATTTATATTATATATATATATTATATATATATATATATACAACTAGGGGTGGTGCTTCACGTGCAGGTGAGTAAAGGGGGGTGTGGGTAGCCTAAAGTGTTAAGTGCTTGCCCCTTTCTCGCTTGCAGCTTCCACCCCGGCTACCCCAGTGCAAAAAAGGAGCAGCTTCCGCAAAGTCCCCCCTACGGGTCACAGCCTCCCCATCATTAAGATTCGCATGCCTCCTCGGGGCCCACCAGGGGTAACTGGGTACCTTGCGGTCCCGGGCAAAATTTGGGGGGATCTGGGAGCAGAGGGGGCCCCCAGAGGTACGGATTAGGGCCCACCGGCTGTGGACACGCTCTGGCTTCGTCCCAACCCTGCCCCCTACCCACCCGGGGGAAAAGGGGGCGGCTCGGGGGGGGTGGGCCTTGCCGTCCCCCTCCCCCCAAATGACCTCTGGCAAGTCTTGGAAAAAGGAAAAATGGGGGGGAAAAGGGGGGTTTCCCTCCCCCCCAGCAAAATAAGGCGGGCTGTGGGTCCCGGGGAGGGCAAATGTCGGGGTGCAGGATTGGGGCGAGAGTTACTCTTTCCCCCGCGCCCCGCAGGCCCAACCCACCATGAAGCTTGTGGGGGAAAGCCCCGGGAACCCCACAGGTGGGTAGGGGGTCCCCAGCCCGCCCACCCCCCTTTTTCTGGGGGTGTGTTGGTGGGGGCGGCGAGGTGGCGTGCACCCGGGGTGACCACCCCAGGCTTCCTCAGGGGTGTTTCCGGGGGGCGCTTGGAAATCCGGGCCTTGCAGCGGATGAGCGGGTTTCCTCGCTATCGCGGAATTGAAACGCTGGGGGGTTGAGGGGGCTGCCCCTCGAGGGAGAAGACCTGGTAGCGGCACGATCAGTGTGGGTGGTTTACACCCACTATGGTCGGGGCCCCAGCGATGGTCACCCCTACAGGGGTAGCCATAGCCATTCCCTCGACTTCAGCCTGCGGTAGTCCCCAGGTGACACCGGTTTTATGACGTATCATGGCATTGAATGAACTGCTTTTGGGTTCATGCTTTATTCTGTTACTCCTACCGATGTACATAAAACCGATGTGAAGAGGGGTTTTTACGCCAAACTCGCATCTGTGGGGAGACGATTGCCCCCCGCGGACATTTTCATTGTTCGGGCACTTTAATGCGGGGACGGGTGTTTAATAAAATAATAAAATATTATAAATTTTTATATAATAACCTTTTATTATTTTCATAAAAAAATATATATATTAATTATATATTAAATATAATAGAAAATATATATATAATAAATTAAATATAATATTTAAAAATATATATAAATATTATAAAATACATATAGTTTACGACATATATTTAAAAATATTAAATATAATATTAAAATATTTAATTAATTATATTAAAATAATATTTTTAAATACCTTATATATTTTTTTATATAAATTTTATATTATTATTAAAATAATAATATATATATATAATATTTATATATTATAATTAAAATATAATATATATAATTAAATAAATATTTATATTATTATAAAATAATAAAATATATTATAGTAAAATTTTAATAATTATATTTATATAATAATTATATATATATATATATATATTATATATATAAATATATAATATATATATATATATAATATATTATATAATATATTTATATTATATTTATATATATTAAATTTATATATATTAAAATTTTTATATTTATATTATATATTTTATATATAAATTTTATATTATATTAAAATTATTAGTATTTTTATATAAATTTATATATATATATATTATATTTATAATTATATTTATATATTAATATATTTATTATTTATATTATATTTTTAATTTTTATTATATATTAATATTTTTTAAATTTTTAAATTTTCCCTTAACCCAAATTTTAATTAAAATTTGATTTTTTCTAAAATAATTTTAATTTTTAATTTAAGGGGTTTTTTTCCCCCACCCAAAATAAACTTTAAAAAACCCCCACAAAAATAAAACCTTTTTTTTTCTTTAAAATTAACCCCTTTAAAACCCCATCTTTGGGGACCCTTTCCCCCCCGTGGCCCCCTGGCCCCCCTTATTGGGGTTTGGGGGGCCGGAGGGGTGGGCCCTCCCCCCGGAAGGAACCCGGGGCCTGGGTTCCCCGGGAGGGCCTTGCGGGGCAAAGGGAGGTTCCTCGTTTCCCCGGGTTGCGGGGGGAAGGGCGCCCCCCGATTGGGGGAAAACCCTCGGGGAAACCCCAAAAAAAGGTGAGGGGTCCCCACCCCGGGTGCCCCCCCCCATTATCGGGGGTTTCGGGTCGGGTGGGGCACCCCGGGTTTCCCCCAGGTTTAACCCCCAAGGGTGCTTTTCCGGGGCCTTTTTTGGAAAATCTTGGCCCTTTTTTCAAAAGAGGGGGTTTCCCCCGATGGGGGAAGGGCCCCCGAAAATTTGGGGGGTTTGGGGGTTGCCCCTTCAAGGGGGGAGGCGGGCCGGAGCGGCACGAATGTTGTCCCCTTCGGGTCCCTAAAAATCCCCCTCCGGGTGGTGCCCAAAAAAAAGAGGATTCCCTGGGTAGAGGTACACCAAAAAAAAGGGTACCTGGCATTGGGACGGCCCGCTCCCGGCCGGGCGATACCTCCCCCGGGGGAATAAACCCGGGTGGTGAAAAAGGGCGTTCCTAGCCCTGATGGGGCGGCTTTGGCCCCCCGGGGTCGGGCATTTCGGGGCCCTTCCCCCCCCCCCCTGTGCCCCCCCTCCGGTGTTTCGGCCCCCCTGGCGGGCTGTCCCACGGGGGGTTTTTCCTTCTTTCCATTTGCCCCCAGAAATGAGGATCCGGTCCTGGGGCCAGGCCCAACCCCTCGCGGGCTTGGAAGCAAAAACCCTGGATTCCAAGTCGAAACCCCACATTTTTTGAGGAGGGGGGCCCAAAGAGGAAAAGGAAAGGCTGGTTCGGGCCCAAAGACCTTTTACCCGCCCGGAATTAACCCCCGCCCCTAGTGGCCCCTGGGTTTGGACCAACTAAAAGACTTTGGGGTTTGGGCCCGGGGAGTTTTGACCAAAATTCCAGAACCACAACCTTACGGATCCAGTGCCTTTTTGGGGAAACCCCCCCAAGGGCGGCCCTTGGGGAAAATCCCAGGCAAGGCAGGTTTCCATTTCCGGGAAAAAAAAGGGCCCCCAACTGGCCAAGGCCGGGCAATGGGGTTTTCTTTCGGGGCCAGGGGTGCCGAAAGGCTTTGGGGGGCGTTTGGGAAGGCAGTTTTCGGGTTCTTGCAGGGGGTGGGAAACATTTCTTGGTACTGCCTTGGGTTTTCCAAACCAACCAAAGAATTTTTCCCAAGCCTTTACGGGTTAAGTCGAAAGGGGGGGGAAATCCTTTTTCCCCCTTTGGGGTTTTGGGAAGGTTTGGCCCTTAAATTTTCAAACCAGTTTAAAACCCTCCCAAATTTAGTGGGGCCAACTGTCCCCGGCGCCCACCACAGCTGGGACTTTTCGGCAAAAAGTGGCTACCCTGTCCCCCCCTAAGGAAGTTTGAATTTCTTTGGGAGACCACCCGGGGGGGAGACCGGAGAAAACATTTTTTTTACAACCGTTTAGGTAGAATTTTTTGGACCGGCGGGGATTTGGCGGGGGGGCCTCGCCCCGGCTTTTTTGGTGTGGGAATTTTAAAACCAATTTTTAACCGATTTTTTGTTTTAGCAACCTTATCTGCTTAATGTTAAAATTTTTTGTAAATTTTTCATTAGGGGTAAATTTTGGGGCCCCCTTTTCAAAATTTTAAAGGAATAATAAGTATAAATATGGAAAATTTGTATTTGGGGATTTTTAGATGTTATTGTTTAGAAACCCCTTTTCCTTTAGTTTGAAAAAAGGGTTAAATTTGGGAAAACAAATGGGTTCCCTTGGGAAGTATTTTTAAAAAAAATTTGGGAAAATTTTTTTTCCCCTTTTAACTTTTTTTTTTTAAAAAAATATAAATTTAAAAAATAATTATAACAATTAATTTATATAAAACAATTATTATTTATTTTTATAAAAATAATATTTTATTTATTATTTTTTTAAAATTAATTAAATTAATATTTAATTAATTAAATAAATTTGTTTAATTAATTTTAAATATAAAATTTTTTTTTTAAAAAAAAAAAAAATTTTTTTTTTTTTTTATACCATATAAAAAAAATATATATATATAAAAAAAAAAAAAAAAAAAAAAAAAAAAAATATATATAAAAATAAAAATATATATATTAATAATTATATATTTATATATATATATATATATATATATTTAATTAATTTATAATATAATATATATAAACGATATGTGTATATATATAATAAATATATATATATATATATTATTAATTTTAATATAATAATTATATAAAATTAAAAATTAAAATATAATTTTAAATATAAAAATTATATAATATATATTATAAATTATATATATATAAAAATTTAGTAATATATCAACATATACAATAATAAATACATAAGTATATACATATAATATATATATAATATATATATATATATATAATTATAAAATATTATATAATATATGTATTTTGTTTATATATAAAAATTATATATTATATATATTAATATATTTTTATATATTATAAAATATATATAAAAAAATTTGTACGCCAGGGGTTTTTGTCTCTGTGCAAAAATTTTGGTTTAAATAAAAAAGGTGCCCGGGCATGTGTTAACATGAAGGGACTGGGCAAACATGACAAAAGGGCTGTGAGGGGGGGAGGGGAGGAACAACCCAAAAGGACGGAGTTGGGTGCGCCCTGTGAAGCCCTCGTTGTCCCCTTGTGACCTGAAAACATTGGTTCCCCGTTTTAAGCGTATTGGCTTGGACATGGGTTTCCCCACTATATTTTGCCACGAAAATGTACGGGGAAAAATTTGTAAAAAAAGGGAAAAACTTCATTTTGGGTTTTTTCGTGCCCTGCCTCGCCCCTTGGCGTTTCCTCTCCGGGGTTTGGACCTGTGGTGTTTGGTGCCCTTGGAGTTTTTCAGTGTTCACGACCTGTATATAACACCCCTCTGCCCAGCCCGCTTGTGTTGGTGGAGAGAGACGAGGCGACCGGCGTAACAATTGGGGCAGGAGTGGGATTTTTTGATATTTGATCAGTGGAGCGCCGATTTTTCGTTTCCAAAGATGGGGGCAGCCATGAGGGAGAGGAGGCAGACTGAGGCAGGCACGGGAGGTGAAGCCGAGCCAATGGGCCTGATCCTGCCATGTGGCCGGGATAAGGGAGGGAAAAGGCCAAAGGGGAGAAGAGCAGGCACAGAGGGGGCGAGCAGGCGCACCATCTCGTCGGATGCAGGGAAGGGGCAGAGGAACAGTTTTTTCCAACTTTTTGAGGTTTAAGGGGGCTCTCGCATCTGTGAAAATGGAAACTCAGCATACACCGACAAGGCCTGCAACAGCGTGAAGATCAATGATGGAGGGGGCAGACTCTGAAAGGGGGATTTGGGGCCCGAGGGGGAAGTGAGGAGGAAAGGCGGCGTCCTAGGGAG